>NW_027436626.1:0-49591 GCF_031877795.1 Strix aluco
TTCTTTCTCACTGTTCCTTCTCTCTCTCAACCTCTGTTTTCCTCCTCTCTCCTCTTCCTCTTTCTTCCTTCTCTCTCTTTCTCCTATATCCTCCTTCTCTCTTTTCCTACACACTCATCCTCCTCTCTTTTCCTCCTCTCTCTTTCTCCTCTCTCTCCTCTTCTCTGTTCCTCCTATCTAATCTTCTTCTCTCTTCCTCCTCTCTCTTCCTCCTCTCTCTTCCTCCTCTCTCTTCCTCCTCTCTCTTCCTCCTCTCTCCTCTACCTCTCTCTTCCTCCTCTCTTTTCCTCCTCTCTCCTCTTCCTCTCTCCTCTTCCGCTCTCTTCCTACTCTCTTTTCATCCTCTCTCTACCTCCTCTCTTTTCCTCCTCTCCATTCTCTCTCCTCTTCCTCTCTCTTCCTCCTCTCTCTTCATCCCCTCTCTTCCTCCTCTCTCTTCCTCCTCTCGCTTTCTCCATTCTCATCTTCCTCACTCTTTTCCTCTCTCTCCCTCCTCTTCCTTTTCCACTCTCTCTCTCCTCTCTCTTCCTCCTCTGTATTCCTCCTCTCTCTTTTTCCTCTCTGTTCCTCTTCTCTCTTCCTCCTCTCTACTCTTCCTCTATCTCGTCCTCTCTTTTCCTCCTCTCTCTTCCTCCTCTCCCCTTTTCCTCTATCTTCCTTCTCTCTCAACTTCCTCTGTCTTCCACCTTTCCCTTCCTCCTCTCTCTTCCTCTTCTGTTTTCCTCCTCTCTCCTCTTCCTCTCTCTTCCTCCTCTCTCTTACTCCTCTCTCTTTCTCCTCTCTCTTCCTCCACTCTCTTCCTCATTTCTCCTCTTCCTCTATCTTTATCCACCCTCTTCCTCCTTTCTCTTCACCTCTCTCATCCTCCTCTCTCCTCCTCCTCTCTCTTCTCCTCTCTCTTCTCCTCTCTCTTCCTCCTCTCTCTTCCTCCTCTCTCTTCCTCCTCTCTCTTCCTCCTCTCCCTTTTTCCTCTCTCTTCCTCCACTGTCTTCCTTCTCTCTCTTCTTTCTCTCTCCTCTTCCTCTGTCTTCCACCTCTCTCTTCTCCTCTCTCTTCCTCCTCTCTCTTCCTCCTCTCTCTTCCTCATCTCTCTTCCTCCTCTCTCTTCCTCTTCACTTTTCCTTCTCTCTCCTCTTCCTTTGTCTTCCTCATCTCTCTTCCTCCTCTCTCTTCCTCCTCTCTCTTCCTCCTCTCTCTTCCTCTTCTCTTTTCAACCTCTCTCTTCCTCCTCACATTTCCTCCTCTCTCAATTTCCTCTCTTCCTCCTCTCTCTTCCTCCTCTCTCTTCCTCCTCTCTCTTCCTCTTCTCTTTCCTTCTCTCTCCTCTTCCTCTCTCTTCGTCCTCTCTCTTCCTTCTCTCTCTTTCTCCTCTCACTTCCTCATCTCTCTTCCTTCTCTCTTCTCTTTCTCTCTCTTTCTCCTCCCTCTTCTTCCTTTCTCTTCCACCTCTCTCTTCCTCCTCTCTCTTCCTCCTCTCTCTTCCTCCTCTCTACCCCTCTCTCTCTTCTTCCTCTCTCTTCCTCCTCTCTCTTCCACCTCTCTCTTCCTCCTCTCTCTTCCTCCTCTCTCTTCCTCCTCTCTACCCCTTCTCTCTCTTCTTCCTCTCTCTTCCTCCTCTCTCTTCCTCCTCTCTCTCCTCCTCACATTTCCTTCTCTCTCCTTTTCCTCTCTCTTCTCCTCTTTCTTCCTCCTCTCTCTTCCTCCTCTCTCTTCCTCCTCTCTCTTACTCCTCTCTCTTCCTCCTCTGTCTTCGTCCTCTCTCTTCCTCTTCTCTTTTCTTCCTCTTTCCTCTTCCTCTCTCTTCCTCCTTTCTCTTCCTCTTCTCTCTTTCTCCTCTCTCTTCCTCCTCTCTCTTCTCCTCTCTTCCTCCTCTCTCTTCCTCCTCTCTCTTCCTGCTCTCTACCCTCCTCTCTCTCCCCCTTTCTCTTCCTCCTCTCTCTTCCTCCTCTCTCTTCCTCCTCTCTCCCTCCTCTCTCTTCCTCATCTCTCTTCCTCCTCTCTCTTCCTCCTCTCTTTTCTCCTCTCTCTTCCTCCTCTCCCCTTTTCCACTCTCTTCTTCTCACTCCTCTTCCTCTGTCTTCCACCTCTCCTCTTCCTCCTCTCTCTTCCTCTTCTCTTTTCCTCCTCTCTCCTCTTCCTCTCTCTTCCTCCTCTCTATTCCTCCTCTGTCTTCCTCCTCTCTCTTTCTCCTCTCTCTTACTCCTCCCTCTTACTCCTCTCTTGTCTTCCTCTCTCTTGTCTTCCTTTCTCTTTCTCCTCTTTCTTCCTCCTCTCTCTTCCTCCTCTCTCTTCCTCCTCTCTCTTCCTCTCACAGTTCCTCCTCTCATCCTTTCCTCTCTTCCTCCTCTCTCTTCCTCTCTCTCTTCCTCCTCTCTCTTCGTCCTCTCTCTTCCTCTTCTCTTTTCTTCCTCTCTCCTCTTCCTCTCTCTTCCTCCTTTCTCTTCCTCCTCTCTCTTTCTCCTCTCTCTTTCTCCTCTCTCTTCCTCCTCTCTTCCTCCTCTCTCTTCCTCCTCTCTCTTCCTCCTCTCTACCCGTCCTCTCTCTTCCCCCTTTGTCTTCCTCCTCTCTTCCTCCTCTCTCTTCCTCCTCTCTCTTCCTCCTCCCTCTTCCTCATCTCTCTTCCTCCTCTCTCTTCCTCCTCTCTTTTCCTTCTCTCTCTTCCTCCTCTCCCCTTTTCCACTCTCTTCCTTCTCACTCCTCTTCCTCTGTCTTCCACCTCTCTCTTCCTCCTCTCTCTTCCTCTTCTCTTTTCCTCTTCTCTCCTCTTCCTCTCTCTTCCTCCTCTCTATTCCTCCTCTGTCTTCCTCCTCTCTCTTTCTCCTCTCTCTTACTCCTCCCTCTTCCTCCTCTCTTGTCTTCCTCTCTCTTGTCTTCCTCTCTCTTTCTCCTCCCTCTTCCTCCTTTCTCTTCCACCTCTCTCTTCCACCTCTCTCTTCCTCCTCTCTCTTCCTCCTCTCTACCCCTCCTCTCTCTTCATCGTCTCTCTTCCTCCTCTCTCTTCCTCTTCTCTTTTCCTCTTCTCTCCTCTTCCTCTCTCTTCCTCCTCTCTCTTCCTCCTCTCTCTTCCTGCTCTCGCTTCCTCCTTTCTACCCCTCCTCTCTCTTCCTCCTCTCTCTTCCTCCTCTCTCTTCCTCCTCTCTCTTCCTCTTCTCTTTTCCTCCTCTCTCTTCCTCCTCACATTTCCTCCTCTCTCCTTTTCCTCTCTTCTCCTCTCTCTTCGTTCTCTCTCTTCCTCCTCTCTTCCTCCTCTCTCTTACTCCTCTCTCTTCCTCTTCTCTTTTCCTCCTCTCTCCTCTTCCTCTCTCTTCCTCCTTTCTCTTCCTCCTCTCTCTTTCTCCTCTCTTTTTCTCCTCTCTCTTCCTCATCTCTCTTCCTCCTCTCTCTTCCTTCTCTTTCTTACTCCTCTCTCTTCCTCCTCATCTTCCTCCTACCTTTTCCTCCTCTCCCCGCCTCCGTCTTCCATGTCTCTTCTCCTCCTCTCTTTTCCTGCTCTCTCTTCCTCCTCTCTCTTCTTCCTCTCCCTTCCTCCTCTCTCTTCCTCCGCTCTCTTCGTCCGCTCTCCCCTCCTCTCTCTCCACTGCTCTCTCTTCCTCCTCCTCTCTCTACCTCCTCTATCTTCCTCCTCTCTCTTCCTTCTCTCTACCCCTGCTCTCTCTTCCTTCTATCTCTTCTTCCTCTCTCTTCCTCTTCTCTTTTCCTCCTCTCTCCTCTTCCTCTCTCTTCCTCCTCTCGCTTCCTCCTCTCTCTTCCTCCTCTCTCTTCCTCCTCTCTCTTCCTCCTCTCTCCTCTTCCTCTCTCTTACTCCTTTCTCTTCCTCCTCTCTCTTCTCCTCTCTCTTCCTCCTCCCTCTTCCTGCTCTCTTCTCTTCCTCTCACTTTCTCCTCTCTCTTCCTCTTCTCTTTTCCTCCTCTCTCCTCTTCCTCTCTCTTTCTCCTTTCTCTTCCTCCTCTCTCTTTCTCCTCTCTCTTCCTCCTCTCTCTTCCTCCTCTCTCTTCCTCCTCTCTACCCCTCCTCTCTCTTCCCCCTCTCTATTTCTCCTCTCTCTTCCTCCTCTCTCTTCCTCCTCTCCCTTTTCCTCTCTCTTCCTCCACTCTCTTCTCCTCTCTCTTCTTTCCCTCTCTCTTCCTCTGTCTTCCACCTCTCTCTTCCTCCTTTCTCTTCCTCCTCTCTCTTCCTCCTCTCTGTTCCTCATCTCTCTTCCTCCTCTCTCTTCCTCCTCTCTTTTCCTCCTCTCTCTTCCTCCTCTCACCCTTTTCCACTCTCTTCCTTCTCTCTCCTCTTCCGCTGTCTTCCACCTCTCTCTTCCTCCTCTCTCTTCCTCTTCTCTTTTCCTCCTCTCTCCTCTTCCTCTCTCTTCCTCCTCTCTTTTCCTCCTCTCTCTTCCTCCTCTCTCTTCCTCCTCACATTCCTCCTCTCTCCTCCTCTCTCTTCCTCCTCTCTCTTCTTCCTCTCTCTTCTTCCTCTCTCTTCCTCCTCTCTCTTCCTCCTCTCTCTTCCTCCTCTCTCTTCTTCTTCTCTTTTCCTTCTCTCTCCTCTTCCTCTCTCTTCCTCCTCTCTTTTCCTCCTCTCTCTTTCTCCTCTCTCTTCCTCATCTCTCTTCCTCCTCTCTTCTCTTTCCCTCTCTTTCTCCTCCCTCTTCCTCCTTTCTCTTCCACCTCTCTATTCCTCCTCTCTCTTCCTCCTCTCTCTTCCTCCTCTCCACCCCTTCTCTCTCTTCTTCCTCTCTCTTCCTCCTCTCTCTTCCTCCTCTCTCTTCCTCCTCTCGCTTCCTCCTCTCTACCCCTCCTCTCTCTTCCTCCTCTCTTCTCTTTCTCTCTCTTTCTCCTCCCTCTTCCTCCTTTCTCTTCCACCTCTCTCTTCCTCCTCTCTATTCCTCCTCTCTTCCTCCTCTCTACCCCTCCTCTCTCTTCCTCCTCTCTCTTCCTCCTCTCTCTTCCTCCTCTCGCTTCCTCCTCTCTACCCCTCCTCTCTCTTCCTCCTCTCTTCTCTTTCTCTCTCTTTCTCCTCCCTCTTCCTCCTTTCTCTTCCACCTCTCTCTTCCTCCTCTCTCTTCTCCTCTCTTCCTCCTCTCTACCCCTCCTCTCTCTTCCTCCTCTCTCTTCCTCTTCTCTTTTTCTCCTCTCTCCTCTTTCTCTCCCGTCCAACTCTCTCTTCCTCCTCTCTCTTCCTCCTCACATTTCCTCCTCTCTCCTCTTCCTCTCTCTTCCTCCTCTCTCTTCCTCCTCTCTCTTCCTCCTCTCTCTTCTTCCCCTCTTTCTCTTCACTTTACCTCCTCTCTCCTTTCCTCTCTTCCTCCTCTCTCCCTCCTCTCTCTTCCTCCACTCTCTTCCTCCTCTGTCTTCCACCTCTCTCTTTCTCCTCTCCTCTTCCTCCTCTTTCTTCCACCTCTCTCTTCCTCCTCTCTCTTCCTCCTCTCTCTTCCTCCTCTCTCTTCCTCATCTCTCTCCTCCACTCTTCTCTTTCTCTCTCTTTCTCCTCCCTCTTCATCCTTTCTCTTCCACCTCTCTCTTTCTCCTCTCTCTTCCTCCTCTCTCTTCCTCCTCTCTACCCCTCCTCTCTCTTCCTCCTCTCTCTTCCTCCTCTCGCTTCCTCCTCTCTACCCCTCCTCTCTCTTCCTCCTCTCTCTTCCTCTTCTCTTTTCCTCCTCTCTCCTCTTCCTCTCCCGTCCAACTCTCTCTTCCTCCTCTCTCTTCCCTCCTCACATTTCCTCCTCTGTCTTCCTTCTCTCTCCTCTTCCTCTCTCTTCCTCCTCTTTCTTCCTCCTCTCTCTTCCTCCTCTCTCTTCCTCCTCTCTCTTCCTCTTCACTTTTCCTCCTCTCTCCTTTTCCTCTCTTCCTCCTCTCTCTTCTCCTCCTCTTCCTCCTCTCTCTTCCTCCTCTCTCTTCCTCCTCTCTCTTTTCCTCTCTCTTCCTCCACTCTCTTCCTCCTCTGTCTTCCACTTCTCTCTTCTCTCTCTTCCTCCTCTTTCTTCCTCGTCTCTCTCTCCCCTCTCTCCTCCTCTCTCTTCCTCCTCTCTCTTCCTCCTCTCTCTTCCTTTCTCTTTCCTCCTCTCTCCTCTTCCTCTCTCTTCCTCCTTTCTCTTCCTCCTCTCTCTTCTCCTCTCTCTTCCTCCTCCTCTTCCTCCTCTCGCTTCCTCTTCTCTACCCCTCCTCTCTCTTCCCCTCTCTCTTCCTCCTCTCTCTTCCTCCTCTCTCTTCCTCCTCTCCCTTTTCCTCTCTCTTCCTCCACTCTTTTCCTCTCTCTCTTCTTTCTCTCTTCTCTTCCTCTGTCTTCCACCTCTCTCTTCCTCCTCTCTCTTCATCCTCTCTCTTCCTCATCTCTCTTACTCCTCTCTCTTCCTCCTCTCTTTTCCTCCTCTCTCTCCTCCATCTCCCCATTTCCACTCTCTTCCTTCTCTCTCCTCTTCCTCTGTCTTCCACCTCTCTCTCCTCTCTCTTCCTCCTGTCTCTTCCTCCTCTCTACCCTCACTCTCTCTTCTCCTCTCTCTTTCTCCTCTCTCTTCCTCCTCCGTCTTCCTCCTCTCTCTCTTCCTCTCACTTTCTCCTCTCTCTTTCTTCCTCTCTTTTCTCCTCTCTCTTCCTCCTCTTCTTCCTCCTCACATTCTTCCTCTCTCCTTTTCCTCTCTTCCTCCTCTCTCTTCTCCTCTCTCTTCCTCTTCTCTTTCCTCCATTCTCTCCTCCTCTCTCTTCCTTCTCTCTCTTCCTCCTCTCTTCTCTTCCTCTCTCTTTCTCCTCCCTCTTCCCTACTTTCTCTTCACCTCTCTCTTCCTCCTCTCTCTTCCTCCTCTCTCTTCCTCCTCTCGCTTCCTCCTCTCTACCCCTCCTCTCTCTTTCTCTCCTCTTCCTTCCTTTTCTCCTCTCTCTCCTCTTCCTCCTCTCCTTCCTCCTCTTCACCTCTTCCTCTTCCTCTTCCTCTCCATCTCCTCTCTTCCTCCTCTCTCTTCCTATTCCTCTCTTTCCTCTCTCGAGTTCTCTCTTCTCCACTCTCTCCTTACGTCTCTGCTATCTCTGTCTCTTATTTTTCATTTTCTTTTTTGATTCTTCTTCTCCCTCTTCTCCTCTCAATCGCTTATTTTTTCTTAATTCTTGTATATTTTTAACTTTTTTTTAATGTCCCCTTGTATTTTCTTCCTTTCTTTCTCTCTGTCTTCCTCTCTTCCTCCTTTACTTCTCTTTCCCCCATTCTCTTTCTCCTCTCTCTTTCCTCTTTTCCTCTCTTTCCTCTCTCTCACTTCTCTGTCTTCCTCCTCCCTTCCTCCTCTCTCTTCCTCCTCTCTCTTCCTCCTTTCTCTTCCTCCTCTCTATTCCTCCTCTATCTTCCTCCTCTCGCTTCCCTCTCTACTCCTCCTCTCTCTTCCTCTCTCTTTCCTCCTCTCTCTTCCTCTTCTCTTTTCCTCCTCTCTCTTCCTCCTCACTTTTCTCCTCTCTCCTTTTCCTCTCTATCTCCTTTCTCTTCCTCTCTCTCTTCCTCCTTTCTCTTCCACCTCTCTCTTCCTCCTCTCTTCTTTTTCCTATCTCTTTCTCCACTCTCTTCCTCCTCTGTCTTTCTTCTCTCTCCTCTTCCTCTCTTTTCCTGCTCTCTCTTCCTCCTCTCTGTTCCTCTCTCCCTTCCTCATCTCTCTTCCTCCTCTCTCTTCCTCTTCTCTTTTCCTCCTCTCTCCACTTCCTCTCTCTTCCTCCTCTCTCTTCCTCTTCTCTCTTCTCCTCTCTCTTCCTCCTCTCTCTTCCTCACTCTTCTCTTCCTCTCTCTTTCTCCTCTCCTCTTCCTCTCTACCCCTCCTCTCTCTTCCTCCTCTCTCTTCCTCCTCTCTCTTCCTCTTCTCTTTTCCTCCTCTCTCCTCTCTCTCTTTCCCTCCACTATCTCTTCCTCTCTTTTTTTCCTCCTCCTCTCTCTTCCTCCTCTCGCTTCTCCTCTCTACCTCTCCTCTCTCTTCCTTCTCTCTCTTCCTCCTCTCTCTTCCTCCTCTCTCTTCCTCCTCTCTCTTCCTCTTCTCTCTTCCTCCTCTCGCTTCCTCCTCTCTACCCCTCCTCTCTCTTCCTCCTCTCTCTCTCTTCTCTTTTCCTCCTCTCTCCTCTTTCTCTCCCGTCCACCTCTCTCTTCCTCCTCTCTCTTCCTCCTCACATTTCCTTCTCTGTCTTCCTTCTCTCTCCTCTTCCTCTCTCTTCTCCTCTCTCTCCTCCTCTCTCTTCTCCTCTCTTCTCTTCCTCTCTCTTTCTCCTCCCTCTTCCTACTTTCTCTTCCACCTCTCTCTTCCTCCTCTGTCTTCCTCCTCTCTCTTCCTCCTCTCGCTTCCTCCTCTCTACTCCTCCTCTCTCTTTCTCCTCTCTCTTCCTCTTCTCTTTCCTCCTCTCTCCTCTTCCTCTCCCGTCCACCTCTCTCTTCCTCCTCTCTCTTCCTCCTCACATTTCCTCCTTTCTCTTTTCCTCTCTTCCTCCTCTCTCTTCCTCCTCTCTTTTCCTCCACTCTCTTCCTCCTCTCTCTTCCTCTTCTCTTTTCCTCCTCTCTCTTCCTCCTCTCTCTTCCTCCTCTCTCTTCCTCCTCTCTCTTCCTCCTCTCTCTTCCTCCTTTCTCTTCCTCCTCTCCATTCGTCCTCTCTCTTCCTCCTCTCGCTTCCTCCTCTCTACCCCTCCTCTCTCTTCCTCCTCTCTCTTCCTCCTCTCTCTTCCTCTTGTCTTTTCCTCCTCTCTCTTCCTCCTCACTTTTCCATCTCTCTCCTTTTCCTCTCTACCTCCTCTCTCTTCCTCCTCTCTCTTCTTCCTTTCTCTTCCTCCTCTCTCTTCCTCCTCTCTCTTTTCCTATCTCTTCTTCCACTCTCTTCCTCCTCTGTCTTCCTTCTCTCTCCTCTTCCTCTCTTTTCCTGCTCTCTCTTCCTCCTCTCTCTTCTTCCTCTCCCTTCCTCCTCTCTCTTCTCCTCTCTCTTGCTCTTCTCTTTTCCTCCTCTCTCCTCTTCCTCTCTTTTCCTCCTCTCTCTTCCTCCTCTCTATTCCTCTTCTCTCTTCCTCCTCTCAGCTTCCTCCTCTCTACCCCTCCTCTCTCTTCCTCCTCTCTCTTCCTCCTCTCTCTTCCTCTTCTCTTTTCCTCCTCTCTCTTCCTCCTCACTTTTCCTCCTGTCTCCTTTTCCTCTCTACCTCCTCTCTCTTCCTCCTCTCTCTTCCTCCTCTCTCTTCCTCCTCTCTCTTCCTCCTCTGTCTTCCTTCTCTCTCCTCTTCCTCTGTCTTCCACCTCTCTCTTCTCCTCTCTCTTCCTCCTGTCTCTTCCTCCTCTCTCTTCCTCCTCTCTCATTCCTCCTCTCTCTTCCCTCCTCACATTTCCACCTCTCTCCTTTTCCTCTCTTCCTCCTCTCTCTTCCTCCTCTCTCTTCCTCCTCTCTCTTCCTCCTCTCTACCTCTCCTCTCTCTTCTTCCTCTCTTTTCCACGTCTCTCTTCCTCCTGTCTATTCCTCCTCTCTCTTCCTCCTCTCGCTTCCTTCTCTCTACCCCTCCTCTCTCTTCCTCCTCTGTCTTCCTCCTCTCTTTCCTCTTCTCTTTTCCTTCTCTCTCTTCCTCCTCACTTTCCTCCTCTCTCCTTTCCTCTCTTCCTCCTCTCTCTTCCTCCTCTCTCTTCCTCCTCTGTCTTCCACCTCTCTCTTTCTCCTCTCTCTTCCTAATCTTTCTTCCTCCTCTCTCTTCCTCCTCTCTCTTCCTCCTCTCTCTTCCTCCTCTGTCTTCCTTCTCTCTCCTCTTCCTCTGTCTTCCACCTCTCTCTTCTCCTCTCTCTTCCTCCTGTCTCTTCCTCCTCTCTCTTCCTCCTCTCTCTCCTCCTCTCTCTACCTCCTCACATTTCCTCCTCTCTCCTTTTCCTCTCTTCCTCCTCTCTCTTCCTCCTCTCTCTTCCTCCTCTCTCTTCCTCCTCTCTCTTCCTCTTCTCTTTTCCTCCTCTCTCCTCTTACTCTCTCTTCCTCCTTTCTCTTCCTGCTCTCTCTTTCTCCTCTCTCTTACTCCTCTCTCTTCCTCCTCTCTTCCTCCTCTCTCTTCCTCCTCTCGCTTCCTCCTCTCTACCCCTCCTCCCTCTTCCTCCTCTCTCTTCTGCTCTCTCTTCCTCTTCTCTTTTCCTCCTCTCTCCTCTTCCTCTCTCTTCCTCCTCTCTTTTCCTCCACTCTACCCCTCCTATCTCTTTCTCCTGTCTCCTTTTCCTCTCTCTTCCACCTCTCTCTTCCTCCTCCCTCCTCTTCCTCTCTCTTCCTCCTCTCTCTTCCTCCTCTCTCTTCCTCCTCTCTCTTCCTCTTCTCATTTCCTCCTCTCTCCTCTTACTCTTTCTTCCTCCTTTCTCTTCCTGCTCTCTCTTTCTCCTCTCTCTTCCTCCTCTGTCTTCCTCCTCTCGCTTCCTCCTCTCTACCCCTCCTCTCTCTTCCCCCTCTCTCTTCCTCCTCTCTCTTCCCCTTCTCTTTTCCTCCTCTCTGTTCCTCCTCACTTTTCCTCCTCTCTCCTTTTCCTCTTTTCCTGCTCTCTCTTCCTCCTCTCTCTTCCTCCTCTCCCTTTTTCCTCTCTCTTCCTCCACTCTCTTCCTCCGCTCTCTTCTTTCTCTCTCCTCTTTCCTCTGTCTTCCACCTCTCTTCCTCCTCTCTCTCCCTCCTCTCTCTTCCTCCTCTCTCTTCCTCCTCTCTAGTCCTACACTCTCTTCCTCCTCTCTCCTTTTCTTCTCTCTTCCTCCTCTCTCTTCCTCCACTCTCTTCTTCCTCTCTTTTCCTCCTCCTCTTCCTCCTCTCCCCTTTTCTCTCTCTTCTTCCTCTCTCTTTTCCTCTCTCTTCCTCCACTCTGTACCTCCTCTGTCTTCCTTCTCTCTCCTCTTCCTCTGTCTTCCACCTCTCTCTTCCTCCACTCTCTTCCTCCTCTATCTTCCTCCTCTCT
Source organism: Strix aluco (assembly GCF_031877795.1). Lineage (NCBI taxonomy): Eukaryota > Metazoa > Chordata > Aves > Strigiformes > Strigidae > Strix > Strix aluco. The sequence goes on from NW_027436626.1 coordinate 10,887, forward strand.
CTTCCTCATCTCTCTTCCTCCTCTCTCTTCCTCCTCACTTTCCTCCTCTCTCCCTTTCCTCTCTTCCTTCTCTCTCTTCCTCCTCTCTCTTCCTCCTCTTTCTTCCTCCTCTCTCTCTCTCTCTCTTTTCCTCTCTCTTCCTCCACTCTCTTCCTCCTCTCTCTTGTTTCTCTCTCCTCTTCCTCTGTCTTCCACCTCTCTCTTCCTCTCTCTCTTCCTCCTCTCTCTTTCTCTTCTCTCTTCCTCATCTCTCTTCCTCCTCTCTCTTCCTCCTCTCTCTTCCTCCTCTCTCTTCCTCCTCTCTCTTCCTCCTCTGTCTTCCTCCTCTCTCCTCTTCCGCTCTCTTCCGCCTCTCTCTTCCTCCTCTCTCTTTCTACTCTCTCTTTTTCCTCTCTCTTTCTCCTCTCTCTTCCTCCTCTCTCTTCCTCCTCTCTTCTCTTCCTCTCTCTTCTCCTCCCTCTTCCTCCTTTCTCTTCCACCTCCTCTTCCTCCTCTCTCTTCCTCCTCTCTCTTCCTCCTCTCTCTTCCTCCTCTCTCTTCTTCCTCTCTATCCCTCCTCTCTCTTCCTTCTCTCTCTTCCTCCTCTCCCTTCGTTTTCTCTTTTCCTTCTCTCTCCTCTTCCTCTCCCTTCCAAATCTCTCTTCCTCCTCTCTCTTCCTCCTCACTTTTCATCCTCTCTCCTTTTCCTCTATTCCTCCTCTCTCTTCCTCCTCTTTCTTTCTACTCTCTCTTTCTCCTCTCTCTTTCTCCTCTCTCTTTCTCCTCTCTCTTCATCCTCTCTTCTCTTCCTCTCTCTTCCTCCTCTCTCTTCCTCCTCTCTCTTCTTCCTCTCTTCCCCTCCTCTCTCTTCCTCCTCTCTCTTCCTCCTCTCTCTTCGTTTTCTCTTTTCCTCCTCTCTCCTCTTCCTATTACTTCCACATCTCTCTTCCTCCTCTCTCTTCCTCCTCACTTTTCCTCCTCTCTCCCTTTCCTCTCTTCCTCCTCTCTCTTTCTCCTCTCTCTTTCTCCTCTCTCTTCCTCCTCTCTCTTCCTTCTCTCTTACTCCTCTCTCTTCCTCCTCTATCTTCCTCCTCTCTTTTCCACCTCTCCCCTCCTCCCTCTTCCATGTCTCTTCTCCTCCGCTCTTTTCCTGCTCTCTCTTCCTCCTCTCTCTTCCTCCTCTCTCTTCCTCCTCTCTCTTCCTCCTCTCTCTTCCTCTTCTCTCTTCCTCCTCTCTTTTCGTCCTCTCTTTTCCTCCTATCTCATTTTCCTCTCTCTTCCTCCTCTCTCTTCCTCTTCTGTCTTCCTCCTCTCTCTTCCTCCTCTCTAGTCCTACTCTCTATTCCTCCTCTATCTTCCTCCACTCTCTTCCTCATCTCTTTTCCTCCTCCTCTTCCTCCTCTCCCCTTTTCCTGTCTCTTCCTCCTCTCTCTTTTTCCTCTCTCTTCCTCCACTCTCTACCTCCTCTGTCTTCCTTCTCTCTCTTCTTCCTCTGTCTTCCACCTCTCTCTTCCTCCACTCTCTTCCTCCTCTATCTTCCTCCTCTCTCTTCCTCAACTCTCTTCCTCCTCTCTCTTCCTCCTCTCTTTTCCACCTCTCCCTTCCTCCTCTCTACTTTTCCTCTGTCTTCCTTTTCTCTCCTCTTCCTCTGTCTCCCACCTCTCTCTCCTCCTCTCTCTTCCTCTTCTCTTATCCTCCTCGCTCCTCTTGCTCTCTCTTCCTCCTCTCTCTTCCTCCTCTCGCTTCCTCCTTTCTACCCCTCCTCTCTCTTCCTCCTCTCTCTTCCTCCTCTCTCTTCCTCTTCTCTTTTCCTCCTCTCTCCTCTTCCTCTCTCTTCCTCCTCTCTCTTCCTCCTCTCGCTTCCTCCTCTCTACCCCACCTCTCTCTTCCCCCTCTCTCTTTCTCCTCTCTCTTCCCTTTCTCTTTTCCTCCTCTCTCTTCCTCCTCACTTTTCCTCCTCCCTCCTTATCCTCTCTTCCTCCTCTCTCTTCCTCCTCTCTTTTCCCCCTCTCTCTTCCTCCTCTCTTTTCCTCCTCTTTCTTTTTCCTCTCTCTTCCTCCACTCTCTTCCTCCTCTCTCTTCTTTCTCTCTCCTCTTCCTCTGTCTTCCACCTCTCTCTTCCTCCTCTCTCTTCCTCCTCTCTCTTCCTCCTCTCTCTTCCTCATCTCTCTTCCTCCTCTCTCTTCCTCCTCTCTCTTTCTCCTCTCTCTTCCTCCTCTCTCTTCCTCCTCTCTCTTCCTCCTCTGTCTTCCTCCTCTCTCCTCTTCCACTCTCTTCCTCCTCTCTCTTCCTCCTCTCTCTTTCTCCTCTCTCTTTCTCCTCTCTCTTTCTCCTTTCTCTTCCTCCTCTCTCTTCCTCCTCTCTTCTCCTCCTCTCTCTTTCTCCTCCCTCTTCCTCCTTTCTCTTCCACCTCCTCTTCCTCCTCTCTCTTCCTCCTCTCTCTACCTCTTCTCTCTTTTTCCTCTCTCTTCCTCCACACTCTACCTCCTCTGTCTTCCTTCTCTCTCGTCTTCCTCTGTCTTCCAGCTCTCTCTCCTCCTCTCTCTTCCTTCTCTCTCATTTTCCTTTCTCTTCCTCCTCTCTCTTCCTCCTCTGTCTTCCTCCTCTCTCCTCTTCCTCTCTCTTCCTCGTCTCTCTTCCTCCTCTCTCTTTCTCCTCTCTCTTCCTCCTCTCTCTTCCTCCTCTCTCTTCCTCCTCTCTCTTCCTCCTCTCTCCTCTTCCTCTCTCTTCCTTCTTCCTCTTCCTCCTCTCTCTTTCTCCTCTCTCTTCTTCCTCCCTCTTCCTCCTCTCTTCTCTTCCTCTCTCTTCTCCTCTCTCTTTCTCCTCTCTCTTCCTCCTCTATCTTCCTCCTCTCTCTTCCTCCTCTCTCTTCATCCTCTCTCTTCCTCCTCTCTTTTCCTCCTCTCTTTCTTCCTATCTCATTTTCCTCTCTCTTCCTCCTCTCTCTTCCTCCTCTCTCTTCCTCCTCTCTACTCCTACTCTCTCTTCCTCCTCTCTCCTTTTCGTCTCTCTTCCTCCTCTACCTTCCTCCACTCTCTTCTCCTCTCTTTTTCTCCTCCTCTTCCTCCTCTCTCCTTTTCCTCTCTCTTCTTCCTCTCTCTTTTTCCTCTCTCTTCCTCCACACTCTACCTCCTCTGTCTTCCTTCTCTCTCCTCTTCCTCTCTCTTCCACCTCTCTCTTCCTCCTCTCTCTTCCTCCTCTCTCTTCCTCGTCTCTCTTCCTCTTCTCTCTTCCTCATCTCTCTTCCTCCTTTCTCTTCCTCCTCTCTTTTCCTCCTATCCCTTCCTCCTCTCTCCTCTTCCTCTCTCTTCCTCCAATCTCTTCCTCCTCTCTCTTTCTCCTCTCTCTTCCTTTTCTCTTTTCCTCCTCTCTCCTCTTCCTCTCCCTTCCACATCTCTCTTCCTCGTCTCTCTTCCTCCTCACTTTTCCTCCTCTCTCCTTTCCTCTCTTCCTCCTCTCTCTTCCTCCTCTCTCTTCCTCCACTCTCTTCCTCCTCTCTCTTCTCCTCTCTCTTCCTCCTCTCCCTTCCTCCTCTCTCTTCCTCCTCTCCCTTCCTCTCTCTTTTCCTTCTCTCTCTCTTCCTCTCCCTTCCTCCTCTCTCTTCCTCCTCTCTCTTCCTCCACTCTCTTCCTCCTCTGTCTTCCTTCTCTCTCCTCTTCCTCTCTCTTCCTCCTCTCTTTCCTTCTCTCTCCTCTTCCTCTCTCTTCCTCCTCTCTCTTCCTCCTCTCTCTTTCTCCTCTCTCTTCCTCCTCCCTCTTCCTCCTTTCTTCTCTTCCTCTCTCTTCTCCGCCCTCTTCCTACTTTCTCTTCCAACTCTCTCTTCCTCCTCTCTCCTCCTCCTCTCTCTTCCTCCTCTCTCTTCCTCCTCTCTCTTCCTCTTCTCTTTTCCTCCTCTCTCCTCTTCCTCTCTCTTTCTCCTCTCTCTTCCTCCTCTCTCTTCCTACTCTCTCTTCCTCCTCTCTCTTCCTCCTCACATTTCCTCCTCTCTCCTTTTCCACTCTTCCTCCTCTCTCTTCCTCCACTCTCTTCTCCTCTCTCTTCCTCCTCTCTCTTCCTCCTCACATTTCCTCCTCTCTCCTTTTCCTCTCTTCCTCCTCTCTCTTCCTCCTCTCTCTTCCTCCTCTCTCTTCCTCCTCTCTCTTCTCCTCTTTCTTCCTCGTCTCTTTGCCTTCTCTCTCCTCTTCCTCTCTCTTCCTCCTTTCTCTTCCTCCTCTCTCTTTCTCCTTTCTCTTCTTCCTCCCTCTTCCTCCTCTCTTCTCTTCCTCTCTATTTCTCCTCTTTCTTCCTCCCCTTTCTTCCTTCTCTCTCTTACTCCTCTCTCTTCCTCCTCTATCTTCCTCCTCTCTTTTCCTCCTCTCTTTTCTTCCTATCTCATTTCCTCTCTCTTCCTCCTCTACCTTCCTCCTCTCTCTTCCTCCTCTCTCTTCATCCTATCCCTTCCTGCTCTCCCCTTTTCCACTCTCTTCCTTCTCTCTCCTCTTCCTCTGTCTTCCACCTCTCTCTCCTCCTCTCTCTTCCTCCTCTCTTCTCCTCTCTCTCTCTCTTCCTCTCTCTTTTCCTCCCCTCTCCTCTTCCTCTCTTTTCCTCCTCTCTTCTTTTCCTCTCTTCCTCCTCTCTCTTCCTCCTCTCTCTTCCTCCTCTCTATTCATGCTCTCTCTTCCTCCTCTCGCTTCCTCCTCTCTACCCTCCTCTCTCTTCCTCCTCTGTCTTCCTCCTCTCTCTTCCTCTTCTCTTTTCCTCCTCTATCTTCCTCCTCACTTTTCCTCCTCTCTCCTTTTCCTCTCTTCCTCCTCTCTCTTCCTCCTCTCTCTTCCTCCTCTCTCTTCCTCCTATCTCTTCCTCTTCTCTCTTCCTCCTCTCTCTTTTTCCTATCTCTTCCTCCACTCTCTTCCTCCTCTGTCTTCCTTCTCTCTCCTCTTCTCTGTCTTCCACCTCTCTCTTCCTCCTCTCTCTTCCTCCTCTCTCTTCCTCCTCTCTCTTCCTCCTCCCTCTTCCTCCTCACATTTCCTCCTCTCTCCTTTTTCTCTCTTCCTCCTCTCGCTTCCTCCTCTCTACCCCTCCTCTCTCTTCCTCCTCTGTCTTCCTCCTCTCTCTTCCTCGTCTCTTTTCCTCCTCTATCTTCTTCCTCACTTTTCTTCCCCTCTACTTTTCCTCTCTTCATCCTCTCTCTTCCTCCTCTCTCTTCCTCCTCTCTCTTCCTCCTCTCTCTTCCTCTTCTCTCTTCCTCCTCTCTCTTTTTCCTCTGTCTTCCTCCACTCTCTTCCTCCTCTGTCTTCCTTCTCTCTCCTCTTCCTCTGTTTTCCACCTCTCTCTTCCTCCTCTCTCTTCCTCCTCTCTCTTCCTCCTCTCTCTTCCTCCTCTCTCTTCCTCCTCTCTCTTCCTCCTCACATTTCCTTCTCTCTCTTTTTCACTCTTCCTCCTCTCTCTTCCTCCTCTCTCTTCCTCCTCTCTCTTCCTCCTCTCTTCCTCTTCTCTCTTCCTCCTCTCTATTTTTCCTCTCTCTTCCTCCACTCTCTTCCTCCTCTGTCTTCCTTCTCTCTCCTCTTCCTCCTCTCTCTTCCTCCTCTCTCTTCCTCCTCTCTCTTCCTCTTCTCTCTTCCTCCTCTCTCTTTTTCCTCTCTCTTCTCCACTCTCTTCCTCCTCTGTCTTCCTTCTCTCTCCTCTTCCTCTGTCTTCCACCTCTCTCTTCCTCCTCTCTCTTCCTCCTCTCTCTTCCTCCTCTCTCTTCCTCCTCTCTATTCCTCCTCACATTTCCCCCTCTATCCTTTTCCTCTCTTCCTCCTCTCTCTTCCTCCTCTCTCTTCCTCCTCTCTCTTTCTCCTCTCTCTTCGTCCTCTCTCTTCCTCCTCTCTTCTCTTCCTCTCTCTTTCTCCTCCCTCTTCCTCCTTTCTCTTCCACCTCTCTCTTCCTCCTCTCTCTTCCTCCTCTCTCTTCCTCCTCTCTACCCCTCCTCTCTCTTCCTCGTCTCTCTTCCTCCTCTCTCTTCCTCTTCTCTTTTCCTCCTCTCTCCTCTTCCTCTCTCTTCCTCCTCTCTCTTCCTCCTCTCTGTTCTTCAACTCGCTTCCTCCTATCTACCCCTCCTCTCTCTTCCTCCTCTCTTTTCCTCCTCTCTCTTACTCTTCTCTTTTCCTCTTCTCTCTTCCTCCTCTCTCTCCTCCTCTCTCTTCCTCCTCTCTCTTCCTCCTCTCTGTTTCTGCTCTCTCTTCCTCCTCTCTCTTCCTCCTCTCTTCTCTTCCTCTCTCTTTCTCCTCCCTCTTCCTCCTTTCTCTTCCACTTCTCTCTTCCTCCTCTCTCTTCCTCCTCTCTCTTCCTCCTATCTTTTCCTCCTCTCTACCCCTCCTCTCTCTTCCTCCTATCTCTTCCTCCTCTCTCTTCCTCTGCTCTTTTCCTCCTCTCTCCTCTTCCTATCCCTTCCACCTCTATCTTCCTACTGTCTCTTCCTCCTCACTTTTCCTCCTCTCTCATATTCCTCTCTTCCTCCTCTCTCTTCCTCCTCTCTCTTCCTCCTCTCTCTTCCTCCTCTTTTTCCTCTCTCTTCCTCCACTCTCTTCCTCCTCTGTCTTCCTCCTCTCTCTTCTTCCTCTGCAGTCCACCTCTCTCTTCCTCCTCTCTCTTCCTCCTCTCTCTTCCTCCTCTCTCTTCCTCCTCTCTCTTCCTCCTCTCTCTTTTTCCTCTCTCTTCCTCCACTCTCTTCCTCCTCTGTCTTCCACGTCTCTCTTTCTCCTCTCTCTTCCTCCTCTCTTTCCTCCTCTCTCTTCCTCTTCTCTTTTCCTCCTTTCTCTTCCTCCTCTCTCTTCCTCCTCTCTCTTTCTCTTCTCTTTTCCTCCTTTCTCGTCCTCCTCTCTCTTTCTCCTCTCTCTCCCTCCTCTCTCTTCCCCCTCTCTCTTCCTCCTCTCTCTTCCCCTTCTCTTTTCCTCCTCTTTCTTCCTCCTCACTTTTCCTCCTCTCTCCTTTTCCTCTCTTCCTCCTCTCTCTTCCTCCTCTAGCTTCCTCCTCTCGCTTCCTCCTATCTACCCCTCCTCTCTCTTCCTCCTCTCTCTTCCTCCTCTCTCTTCCTCTTCTCTTTTCTTCCTCTCCCTTCCTCCTCTCTCTTCCTCCTCTCTCTTCCTCCTCTCTCTTCCTCCTCTCTCTTTCTCCTCTCTCTTCCTCCTCTCTCTTCCTCCTCTCTTCTCTTCCTCTCCCTTTCTCCTCCCTCTTCCTCCTTTCTCTTCCACCTCTCTCTTCCTCCTCTCTCTTCGTCCTCTCTCTTCCCCCTCTCTCTCCCTCCTATCTCGTCCTCCTCTCTATCCCTCCTCTCTCTTCCTCCTTTCTCTTTCTCCTCTCTCTTACTCTTCTCTTTTCTTCCTCTCTCCTCTTCCTCTCCCTTCCACCTCTCACTTCCTACTATCTCTTCCTCCTCACTTTTCCTCCTCTCTCCTTTTCCTCTCTTCCTCCTCTCTCTTCCTCCTCTCTCTTCCTCTTCTCTCTTCCTCCTCTCTCTTCCTCCTCTTTTTCCTTTCTCTTCCTCCACTCTCTTCCTCCTCTGTCTTCCTCCTCTCTCCTCTTCCTCTGTTTTCCACGTCTCTCTTCCTCCTCTCTCCTCCTCCTCTCTTTTCCTCCTCTCTCTTCCTCCTCTCTCTTCCGCCTCTCTTTCCTCCTCTCTCTTCCTCCTCTCCCCTTTTCCTCTCTCTTCCTTCTCTCTCATTTTCCTTTCTCTTCCTCCTTTCTCTTCCTCCTCTCTATTCGTCCTCTCTCTTCCTCCTCTCGCTTCCTCCACTCTACCCCTCCTCTCTCTTCCTCCTCTCTCTTCCTCCTCTCTCTTCCTTTTCTCTTTTCTTCCTCTCATCTCCTCCTCACTTTTCCTCCTCTCTTCTTTTCCTCTCCACCTCCTCTCTCTTCCTCCTCTCTCTTCCTCCTCTCTCTTCCTCCTCTCTCTTCCTCCTCTCTCTTCCTCCTCTATCTTTTTCCTCTCTCTTCCTCCACTCTCTTCCTCCTCTGTCTTCCTTCTCTATCCTCTTCCGCTCTCTTCCACCTCTCTCTTCCTCCTCTCTCTTCCTCCTCTCTCTTCCTCCTCTCTCTTCCTCTTCTCTTTTCCTCCTCTCTCCTCTTTCTCTCTTTTTCTCCTCTCTCTTCCTCCTCTCTATTTCTCCTCTCTCTTCCTCCTCTCGCTTCCTCTTCTCTACCCCTCCTCTCTCTTCCTCCTCTCTCTTCCTCCTCTCTCTTCCTCTTCTCTTTTCCTCCTCTCTATTCCTTCTCACTTTTCCTCCTCTCTCCTTTTCCTCTCTCCTTTTCCTCTCTTCCTCCTCTCTCTTCCTCCTCTCTCCTTTTCCTCTCTTCCTCCTCCCTCTTCCTCCTCCCTCTTCCTCCTCTCTCTTCGTCCTCTCTCTTTCTTCTCTCTTTTCTTCCTTCTCATTCCCCCCATCTTATTTTCCATTCTCTTCCTCTTCTCTCATTTTCTTCTCTCTTCCTCCTCTCTCTTCCTCCTCTCTCTTCCTCCTCTCTCTTCCTCCACTCTCTTCCTCCGCTCTCCCCCTCCTCTCTCCCGCTCCACTCTCTTCCTCCTCTCTCTTCCTCCTCTGTCTTCCTTCTCTCTCTTCCTCCTCTCTCATCCTCCTCTCTCCCCCTCACCTCTCCCCCTCCTCTCTCTTCCTACTCTCTCTTCCACCTCTCGCTTCGTGCTCTCTACCCCTCCTCTCTCTTCCTCCTCTCTCTTCCTCTTCTCTTTTCCTCCTCTCTCCTCTTCCTCTCTTTTTCTCCTCTCTCTTCCTCCTCTCTCTTCCTCCTCTCTTTTTCTCCTCTCTCTTCCTCCTCTCTATTCCTCCTCTCTTCTCTTCCTCTCTCTTTCTCCTCCCCGTTCCTCCTTTCTCTCCACCTCTCTCTTCCTCCTCTCTCTTCCTCCTCTCTACCCCTCCTCTCTCTTCCTCCTCTCTCCTCCTCCTCTCTCTTCCGCCTCTCTTTTCCTCCTGTCTCTTCCTCATCTCCCCTTTTCCTCTCTCTTCCTTCTCTCTCATTTTCCTTTCTCTTCCTCCTCTCTCTTCCTCCTCTCTATTCCTCCTCTCTCTTCCTCCTCTCGCTTCCTCCTCTCTACCCCTCTCTCTCTTCCTCCTCTCTCTTCCTCCTCTCTCTTTCTCCTCTCTCTTCCTCCTCTCTCTTCCTCCTCTTTTCTCTTCCTCTCTCTTTCTCCTCCCTCTTCCTCCTCTCTACCCCTCCTCTCTCTTCGTCCTCTCTCTTCCTCCTCTCTCTTCCTCTTCTCTTTTCCTCCACTCTCCTCTTCCTCTCTTTTCCTCCTCTCTTCCTCCTCTCTATTGCTCCTCTCTCTTCCTCCTCTCGCTTCCTCTTCTCTACCCCTCCTGTGTCTTCCTCCTCTCTCTTCCTCCTCTCTCTTCCTCTTCTCTTTTCCTTCTCTCTCTTCGTCCTCACTTTTCCTCCTCCCTCCTTTTCCTCTCTTTCTCCTCTCTCTTCCTCCTCTCTCTTCCTCCTCTCTCTTCCTCCTCTCTCTTCCTCATCTCTCTTCCTCCTCTCTCATTTTCCTCTCTCTTCCTCAACTCTATTCCTCCTCTGTCTTCCTTCTCTGTCCTCTTCCTCTGTCTTCCAGCTCTCTCTTCCAGCTCTCTCTTCCTCCTCTCTCTTCCTCCTCTCTCTTCCTCCTCTCTCTTTTTCCTCTCTCTTCCTCCACTCTCTTCCTCCTCTGTCTTCCTTCTCTCTCCTCTTCCTCTGTCTTCCTCCTCACTTTTATTCCTCTCTCTTCCTTCTCACTTTTCCTCCTCTCTCCTTTTCCTCTCTTTCTCCTCTCTCTTCCTCCTCTCTCTTCCTCCTCACATTTCCTCCTCTCTCCTTTTTCTCTCTTCCTCCTCTCGCTTCCTCCTCTCTACCCCTCCTCTCCCTTCCTCCTCTGTCTTCCTCCTCTCTCTTCCTCGTCTCTTTTCCTCCTCTATCTTCTTCCTCACTTTTCCTCCTCTCTACTTTTCCTCTCTTCATTCTCTCTCTTCCTCCTCTCTCTTCCTCCTCTCTCTTCCTCCTCTCTCTTCCTCTTCTCTCTTCCTCCTCTCTGTTTTTCCTCTGTCTTCCTCCACTCTCTTCCTCCTCTGTCTTCCTTCTCTGTCCTCTTCCTCTGTTTTCCACCTCTCTCTTCCTCCTCTATCTTCCTCCTCTCTCTTCCTCCACTCTCTTCCTCATTTGTCTTCCTTCTCTCTCCTCTTCCTCTCTCTTACTCCTCCCTCTTCCTCCTCTCTCTTCCTCCTCTCTCTTCCTCCTCTCTCTTCCTTCTCACATTTCCTCCTCTCTCTTTTTCCACTCTTCCTCCTCTCTCTTCCTCCTCTCTCTTCCTCCTCTCTCTTCCTCCTCTCTCTTCCTCTTCTCTCTTCCTCTTCTCTCTTTTTCCTCTCTCTTCCTCCACTCTCTTCCTCCTCTGTCTTCCTTCTCTCTCCTCTTCCTCCTCTCTCTTCCTCCTCTCTCTTCCTCCTCTCTCTTCCTCTTCTCTCTTCCTCCTCTCTCTTTTTCCTCCCTCTTCCTCCACTCTCTTCCTCCTCTGTCTTCCTTCTCTCTCCTCTTCCTCTGTCTTCCACCTCTCTCTTCCTCCTCTCTCTTCCTCCTCTCTCTTCCTCCTCTCTCTTCCTCCTCACATTTCCCCCTCTATACTTTTCCTCTCTTCCTCCTCTCTCTTCCTCCTCTCTCTTCCTCCTCTCTTCTCTTCCTCTCTCTTTCTCCTCCCCGTTCCTCCTTTCTCTCCACCTCTCTCTTCCTCCTCTCTCTTCCTCCTCTCTACCCCTCCTCTCTCTTCCTCCTCTCTCCTCCTCCTCTCTCTTCCGCCTCTCTTTTCCTCCTGTCTCTTCCTCATCTCCCCTTTTCCTCTCTCTTCCTTCTCTCTCATTTTCCTTTCTCTTCCTCCTCTCTCTTCCTCCTCTCTATTCCTCCTCTCTCTTCCTCCTCTCGCTTCCTCCTCTCTACCCCTCTCTCTCTTCCTCCTCTCTCTTCCTCCTCTCTCTTTCTCCTCTCTCTTCCTCCTCTCTCTTCCTCGTCTTTTCTCTTCCTCTCTCTTTCTCCTCCCTCTTCCTCCTCTCTACCCCTCCTCTCTCTTCGTCCTCTCTCTTCCTCCTCTCTCTTTCTCTTCTCTTTTCCTCCACTCTCCTCTTCCTCTCTTTTCCTCCTCTCTTCCTCCTCTCTATTCCTCCTCTCTCTTCCTCCTCTCGCTTCCTCTTCTCTACCCCTCCTGTGTCTTCCTCCTCTCTCTTCCTCCTCTCTCTTCCTCTTCTCTTTTCCTCCTCTCTCTTCGTCCTCACTTTTCCTCCTCCCTCCTTTTCCTCTCTTTCTCCTCTCTCTTCCTCCTCTCTCTTCCTCCTCTCTCTTCCTCCTCTCTCTTCCTCATCTCTCTTCCTCCTCTCTCATTTTCCTCTCTCTTCCTCAACTCTCTTCCTCCTCTGTCTTCCTTCTCTCTCCTCTTCCTCTGTCTTCCAGCTCTCTCTTCCAGCTCTCTCTTCCTCCTCTCTCTTCCTCCTCTCTCTTTTTCCTCTCTCTTCCTCCACTCTCTTCCTCCTCTGTCTTCCTTCTCTCTTCTCTTCCTCTGTCTTCCTCCTCACTTTTATTCCTCTCTCTTCCTTCTCACTTTTCCTCCTCTCTCCTTTTCCTCTCTTTCTCCTCTCTCTTCCTCCTCTCTCTTCCTCCTCACATTTCCTCCTCTCTCCTTTTTCTCTCTTCCTCCTCTCGCTTCCTCCTCTCTACCCCTCCTCTCTCTTCCTCCTCTGTCTTCCTCCTCTCTCTTCCTCGTCTCTTTTCCTCCTTTATCTTCTTCCTCACTTTTCCTCCTCTCTACTTTTCCTCTCTTCATCCTCTCTCTTCCTCCTCTCTCTTCCTCCTCTCTCTTTCTCCTCTCTCTTCCTCTTCTCTCTTCCTCCTCTCTCTTTTTCCTCTGTCTTCCTCCACTCTCTTCCTCCTCTGTCTTCCTTCTCTGTCCTCTTCCTCTGTTTTCCACCTCTCTCTTCCTCCTCTATCTTCCTCCTCTCTCTTCCTCCACTCTCTTCCTCATTTGTCTTCCTTCTCTCTCCTCTTCCTCTCTCTTACTCCTCCCTCTTCCTCCTCTCTCTTCCTCCTCTCTCTTCCTCCTCTCTCTTCCTCCTCACATTTCCTCCTCTCTCTTTTTCCACTCTTCCTCCTCTCTCTTCCTCCTCTCTCTTCCTCCTCTCTCTTCCTCCTCTCTCTTCCTCTTCTCTCTTCCTCTTCTCTCTTTTTCCTCTCTCTTCCTCCACTCTCTTCCTCCTCTGTCTTCCTTCTCTCTCCTCTTCCTCCTCTCTCTTCCTCCTCTCTCTTCCTCCTCTCTCTTCCTCTTCTCTCTTCCTCCTCTCTCTTTTTCCTCCCTCTTCCTCCACTCTCTTCCTCCTCTGTCTTCCTTCTCTCTCCTCTTCCTCTGTCTTCCACCTCTCTCTTCCTCCTCTCTCTTCCTCCTCTCTCTTCCTCCTCTCTCTTCCTCCTCTCTCTTCCTCCTCACATTTCCCCCTCTATACTTTTCCTCTCTTCCTCCTCTCTCTTCCTCCTCTCTCTTCCTCCTCTCTCTTCCTCCTCTCTTCTCTTCCATTCTCTTTCTCCTCCCTCTTCCTCCTTTCTCTTCCACCTCTCTCTTCCTCCTCTCTCTTCCTCCTCTCTCTTCCTCCTCTCTACCCCTCCTCTCTCTTCCTCGTCTCTCTTCCTCCTCTCTCTTCCTCTTCTCTTTTCCTCCTCTCTCCTCTTCCTCTCTCATCCACCTCTCTCTTCCTTCTCTCTCTTCCTCCTCTCTCTTTCTCTTCTCTTTTCCTCCTCTCTCCTCTTCCTCTCTCTTCCTCCTCTCCCTCCACTCTCTTCCTCCTCTCTCTTCCTCCTCTCTCTTCCTCCTCTCTCTTTCTCCTCTCTAGTCCTACTCTCTCTTCCTCCTCTCTCCTTTTCCTCTCTATCCTCCTCTCTTTTCCTCCACTCTCTTCCTCCTCTCTTTTCCTCCTCCTCTTCCTCCTCTCCCCTTTTCCTCTCTCTTCCTTCTCTCTCCTTTTCCTCTTTCTTCATCCTTTCTCTTCCTCATTTCTCTTCCTCCTCTCTCTTCGTCCTCTCTCTTTCTTCTCTCTTTTCCTCCTCCTCATTCCCCCCATCTTATTTTCCACTCTCTTCCTCTTCTCTCATTTTCTTCTCTCTTCCTCCTCTCTCTTCCTCCTCTCTCTTCCTCCTCTCTCTTCCTCCACTTTCTTCCTCCGCTCTCCCCCTCCTCTCTCCCGCTCCACTCTCTTCCTGCTCTCTCTTCCTCCTCTGTCTTCCTTCTCTCTCTTCCTCCTCTCTCATCCTCCTCTCTCCCCCTCACCTCTCCCCCTCCTCTCTCTTCCTCCTCTCTCTTCCACCTATCGCTTCTTCCTCTCTACCCCTCCTCTCTCTTCCTCCTCTCTCTTCCTCTTCTCTTTTCCTCCTCTCTCCTCTTTCTCTCTTTTTCTCCTCTTTCTTCCTCCTCTCTCTTCCTCCTCTCTTTTTCTCCTCTCTCTTCCTCCTCTCTATTCCTCCTCTCTTCTCTTCCTCTCTCTTTCTCCTCCCCGTTCCTCCTTTCTCTCCACCTCTCTCTTCCTCCTCTCTCTTCCTCCTCTCTACCCCTCCTCTCTCTTCCTCCTCTCTCCTCCTCCTCTCTCTTCCGCCTCTCTTTTCCTCCTGTCTCTTCCTCATCTCCCCTTTTCCTTTCTCTTCCTTCTCTCTCATTTTCCTTTCTCTTCCTCCTCTCTCTTCCTCCTCTCTATTCCTCCTCTCTCTTCCTCCTCTCGCTTCCTCCTCTCTACCCCTCTCTCTCTTCCTCCTCTCTCTTCCTCCTCTCTCTTCCTCCTCTCTACCCCTCTCTCTCTTCCTCCTCTCTCTTCCTCCTCTCTCTTTCTCCTCTCTCTTCTTCCTCTCTCTTCCTCCTCTTTTCTCTTCCTCTCTCTTTCTCCTCCCTCTTCCTCCTCTCTACCCCTCCTCTCTCTTCCTCCTCTCTCTTCCTCCTCTCTCTTCCTCTTCTCTTTTCCTCCACTCTCCTCTTCCTCTCTTTTCCTCCTCTCTTCCTCCTCTCTATTCCTCCTCTCTCTTCCTCCTCTCGCTTCCTCTTCTCTACCCCTCCTCTCTCTTCCTCCTCTCTCTTCCTCCTCTCTCTTCCTCTTCTCTACCCCTCCTCTCTCTTCCTCCTCACTTTTCCTCCTCTCTCCTTTTCCTCTCTTCCTCCTCTCTCTTCCTCCTCTCTCATTTTCCTCTCTTCCTCCTCCCTCTTCCTCCTCCCTCTTCCTCCTCTCTCTTCCTCCTCCCTCTTCTTCCTCTCTGTTCCTCCTCTCTCTTTTGCCTCTCTCTTCCTCCACTCTCTTCCTCCTCTGTCTTCCTTCTCTCTCCACTTCCTCTGTCTTCCAGCTCTCTCTTTCTCCTTTCTCTTTCTCCTCTCTCTTCCTCCTCTCTCTTCCTCTTCTCTTTTCCTCCTCTCTCCTCTTCCTCTCTCATCCTCCTCTCTCTTCCTTCTCTCTCTTCCTCCTCTCTCTTCCTCCTCTCTCTTTCTCTTCTCTTCTCCTCCTCTCTCCTCTTCCTCTCTCTTCCTCCTCTCCCTCCACTCTCTTCCTCCTCTCTCTTCCTCTGCTCTCTTCCTCCTCTCTCTTTCTCCTCTCTAGTCCTACTCTCTCTTCCTCCTCTCTCCTTTTCCTCTCTATCCTCCTCTCTCTTCCTCCACTCTCTTCCTCCTCTCTTTTCCTCCTCCTCTTCCTCCTCTCCCCTTTTCCTCTCTCTTCCTTCTCTCTCCTTTTCCTCTTTCTTCATCCTTTTTCTTCCTCATTTCTCTTCCTCCTCTCTTCGTCCTCTCTCTTTCTTCTCTCTTTTCCTCCTCCTCATTCCCCCCATCTTATTTTCCACTCTCTTCCTCTTCTCTCATTTTCTTCTCTCTTCCTCCTCTCTCTTCCTCCTCTCTCTTCCTCCTCTCTCTTCCTCCACTCTCTTCCTCCGCTCTCCCCCTCCTCTCTCCCGCTCCACTCTCTTCCTGCTCTCTCTTCCTCCTCTGTCTTCCTTCTCTCTCTTCCTCCTCTCTCATCCTCCTCTCTCCCCCTCACCTCTCCCCTCCTCTTTCTTCCTCCTCTCTCTTCCACCTCTCGCTTCTTCCTCTCTACTCCTCCTCTCTCTTCCTCCTCTCTCTTCCTTCTCTCTCATTTTCCTTTCTCTTCCTCCTCTCTCTTCCTCCTCTCTATTCCTCCTCTCTCTTCCTCCTCTCGCTTCCTCCTCTCTACCCCTCTCTCTCTTCCTCCTCTCTCTTCCTCCTCTCTCTTCCTCCTCTCTACCCCTCTCTCTCTTCCTCCTCTCTCTTCCTCCTCTCTCTTTCTCCTCTCTCTTCTTCCTCTCTCTTCCTCCTCTTTTCTCTTCCTCTCTCTTTCTCCTCCCTCTTCCTCCTCTCTACCCCTCCTCTCTCTTCCTCCTCTCTCTTCCTCCTCTCTCTTCCTCTTCTCTTTTCCTCCACTCTCCTCTTCCTCTCTTTTCCTCCTCTCTTCCTCCTCTCTATTCCTCCTCTCTCTTCCTCCCCTCGCTTCCTCTTCTCTACCCCTCCTCTCTCTTTCTCCTCTCTCTTCCTCCTCTCTCTTCCTCCTCTCTCTTCCTCCTTTCTCATATTCCTCTCTCTTCCTCCACACTCTTCCTCCTCTGACTTCCTTCTCTCTCCTCTTCCTCTGTCTTCCACCTCTCTCTTCCTCCTCTCTCTTCCTCCTCTCTCTTTCTCCTCTCTCTTCCTCCTCTCTCTTTTTCCTCTCTCTTCCTCTACTCTCTTCCTCTTCTGACTTCCTTCTCTCTTGTCTTACTCTGTCTTCCACCTCTCTCTTCCTTCTCTCTCTTCCTCCTCTCTCTTCCTCCTCACATTATCCTCCTCTCTCCTTTTCCTCTCTTCCTCCTCTCTCTTCCTCCTCTCTCTTCCTCCTCTCTCTTCCTCCTCGCTCTTCCTCTTCTCTCTTCCTCCTCTCTTTTTTTCCTCTCTCTTCCTCCACTCTCTTCCTCCTCTGTCTTCCTTCTCTCTCCTCTTCCTCTCTCTTCCACCTCTCTCTTCCTCCACACTTTTCCTCCTCTCTCTTTCTCCTCTCTCTTCCTCATCTCTCTTCCTCCTCTCTCTTCCTCTTCTCTTTTCCTCCGCTCTCTTCCTCCTCTCTCTTCCTCCTCTCTCTTCCTCCTCTCTCTTCCTCCTCTCTCTTCCTCTTCTCTTTTCCTCCTCTCTCCTCTTCCTCTCTTTTCCTCCTCTCTCTTCCTCCTCTCTATTCCTCCTCTCTCTTCCTCCTTTCGCGTCCAATTCTCTACCCCTCCTCTATCTTCTTCCTCTCTCTTCCTCCTCTCTCTTCCTCTTCTCTTTTCCTCCTCTCTCTTCGTCCTCACTTTTCCTCCTCTCTCCTTTTCCTCTCTTCCTCCTCTCTCTTCCTCCTCTCTCTTCCTCCTCTCTCTTCCTCCTCTCTCTTCCTCATCTCTCTTCCTCCTCTCTCTTCCTCCTCTCTCTTTCTCCTCTCTTCTCTTCCTCTCTCTTTCTCCTCCCCCTTCCTCCTTTCTCTTCCACCTCTCTCTTCCTCCTCTCTCTTCCTCCTCTCTCTTCCTCCTCTCTACCCCTCCTCTCTCTTTGTCCTCTCTATTCCTCCTCTCTCTTCCTCCTCTCTTCTCTTCCTCTCTCTTTCTCCTCCCCCTTCCTCCTTCCTCTTCCACCTCTTTCTTCCTCCTCTCTAACCCTTCTCTCTCTTCCGCCTCTCTTTTCCTCCTCTCTCTTCCTCCTCTCCCCTTTTCCTCTCTCTTCCTTCTCTCTCATTTTCCTTTCTCTTCCTTCTCTCTCTTCCTCCTCTCTATTCCTCCTCTCTCTTCCTCCTCTCTCTTCCTCTTCTCTACCCCTCCTCTCTCTTCATCCTCTCTCTTCCTCCTCTCTCTTCCTCTTCTCTTTTCCTCCTCTCACTTCCTCCTCACTTTTCCTCCTTTCTCCTTTTCGTCTCTACCTCCTCTCTCTTCCTCTTCTCTCTTCCTCCTCTCTCTTCCTCCTCTCTCTTTTTCCTCTCTCTTCCTCCACTCTCTTACTCCGTCTTCCTTCTCTCTCCTCTTCCTCTGTCTTCCTCCTCTCTTTTACTCCTCTCTCTTCCTTCTCACTTTTCCTCCTCTCTCCTTTTACTCTCTTCCTCCTCTCTCTTCCTCCTCTCTCTTCCTCCTCTCTTTTTCTCCTCTCTCTTCCTCCTCTCTATTCCTCCTCTCTTCTCTTCCTCTCTCTTTCTCCTCCCCGTTCCTCCTTTCTCTCCACCTCTCTCTTCCTCCTCTCTCTTCCTCCTCTCTACCCCTCCTCTCTCTTCCTCCTCTCTCCTCCTCCTCTCTCTTCCGCCTCTCTTTTCCTCCTGTCTCTTCCTCATCTCCCCTTTTCCTTTCTCTTCCTTCTCTCTCATTTTCCTTTCTCTTCCTCCTCTCTCTTCCTCCTCTCTATTCCTCCTCTCTCTTCCTCCTCTCGCTTCCTCCTCTCTACCCCTCTCTCTCTTCCTCCTCTCTCTTCCTCCTCTCTCTTCCTCCTCTCTACCCCTCTCTCTCTTCCTCCTCTCTCTTCCTCCTCTCTCTTCCTCTTCTCTTTTCCTCCTCTCTCCTCTTCCTCTCTTTTTCTCCTCTCTCTTCCTCCTCTCTCTTCCTCCTCTCTCTTCCTCCTCTCGCTTCCTCTTCTCTACCCCTCCTCTCTCTTCCTCCTCTCTCTTCCTCCTCTCTCTTCCTCTTCTCTTTTCCTCCTCTCTCCTCTTCCTCTCTTTTTTCTCCTCTCTCTTCCTCCTCTCTATTCCTCCTCTCTCTTCCTCCTCTCGCTTCCTCTTCTCTACCCCTCCTCTCTCTTCCTCCTCTCTCTTCCTCCTCTCTCTTCCTCTTCTCTTTTCCTCCTCTCTCTTCCTCCTCACTTTTCCTCCTCTCTCCTTTTCCTCTCTTCCTCCTCTCTCTTCCTCCTCTCTCATTTTCCTCTCTTCCTCCTCCCTCTTCCTCCTCCCTCTTCCTCCTCTCTCTTCCTCCTCCCTCTTCTTCCTCTCTGTTCCTCCTCTCTCTTTTGCCTCTCTCTTCCTCCACTCTCTTCCTCCTCTGTCTTCCTTCTCTCTCCACTTCCTCTGTCTTCCAGCTCTCTCTTCCTCCTCTCTCTTTCTCCTCTCTCTTCCTCCTCTCTCTTCCTCTTCTCTTTTCCTCCTCTCTCCTCTTCCTCTCTCATCCTCCTCTCTCTTCCTTCTCTCTCTTCCTCCTCTCTCTTCCTCCTCTCTCTTTCTCTTCTCTTTTCCTCCTCTCTCCTCTTCCTCTCTCTTCCTCCTCTCCCTCCACTCTCTTCCTCCTCTCTCTTCCTCCTCTCTCTTCCTCCTCTCTCTTTCTCCTCTCTAGTCCTACTCTCTCTTCCTCCTCTCTCCTTTTCCTCTCTATCCTCCTCTCTCTTCCTCCACTCTCTTCCTCCTCTCTTTTCCTCCTCCTCTTCCTCCTCTCCCCTTTTCCTCTCTCTTCCTTCTCTCTCCTTTTCCTCTTTCTTCATCCTTTCTCTTCCTCATTTCTCTTCCTCCTCTCTCTTCGTCCTCTCTCTTTCTTCTCTCTTTTCCTCCTCCTCATTCCCCCGATCTTATTTTCCACTCTCTTCCTCTTCTCTCATTTTCTTCTCTCTTCCTCCTCTCTCTTCCTCCTCTCTCTTCCTCCTCTCTCTTCCTCCACTCTCTTCCTCCGCTCTCCCCCTCCTCTCTCCCGCTCCACTCTCTTCCTGCTCTCTCTTCCTCCTCTGTCTTCCTTCTCTCTCTTCCTCCTCTCTCATCCTCCTCTCTCCCCCTCACCTCTCCCCCTCCTCTTTCTTCCTCCTCTCTCTTCCACTTCTCGCTTCTTCCTCTCTACCCCTCCTCTCTCTTCCTCCTCTCTCTTCCTCTTCTCTTTTCCTCCTCTCTCCTCTTCCTCTCTTTTTCTCCTCTCTCTTCCTCCTCTCTCTTCCTCCTCTCTTTTTCTCCTCTCTCTTCCTCCTCTCTATTCCTCCTCTCTTCTCTTCCTCTCTCTTTCTCCTCCCCGTTCCTCCTTTCTCTCCACCTCTCTCTTCCTCCTCTCTCTTCCTCCTCTCTACCCCTCCTCTCTCTTCCTCCTCTCTCCTCCTCCTCTCTCTTCCGCCTCTCTTTTCCTCCTGTCTCTTCCTCATCTCCCCTTTTCCTCTCTCTTCCTTCTCTCTCATTTTCCTTTCTCTTCCTCCTCTCTCTTCCTCCTCTCTATTCCTCCTCTCTCTTCCTCCTCTCGCTTCCTCCTCTCTACCCCTCTCTCTCTTCCTCCTCTCTCTTCCTCCTCTGTCTTCCTCCTCTCTACCCCTCTCTCTCTTCCTCCTCTCTCTTCCTCCTCTCTCTTTCTCCTCTCTCTTCTTCCTCTCTCTTCCTCCTCTTTTCTCTTCCTCTCTCTTTCTCCTCCCTCTTCCTCCTCTCTACCCCTCCTCTCTCTTCCTCCTCTCTCTTCCTCCTCTCTCTTCCTCTTCTCTTTTCCTCCACTCTCCTCTTCCTCTCTTTTCCTCCTCTCTTCCTCCTCTCTATTCCTCCTCTCTCTTCCTCCTCTCGCTTCCTCTTCTCTACCCCTCCTCTCTCTTCCTCCTCTCTCTTCCTCCTCTCTCTTCCTCTTCTCTTTTCCTCCTCTCTCTTCCTCCTCACTTTTCCTCCTCTCTCCTTTTCCTCTCTTCCTCCTCTCTCTTCCTCCTCTCTCATTTTCCTCTCTTCCTCCTCCCTCTTCCTCCTCCCTCTTCCTCCTCTCTCTTCCTCCTCCCTCTTCTTCCTCTCTGTTCCTCCTCTCTCTTTTGCCTCTCTCTTCCTCCACTCTCTTCCTCCTCTGTCTTCCTTCTCTCTCCACTTCCTCTGTCTTCCAGCTCTCTCTTCCTCCTCTCTCTTTCTCCTCTCTCTTCCTCCTCTCTCTTCCTCTTCTCTTTTCCTCCTCTCTCCTCTTCCTCTCTCATCCTCCTCTCTCTTCCTTCTCTCTCTTCCTCCTCTCTCTTCCTCCTCTCTCTTTCTCTTCTCTTTTCCTCCTCTCTCCTCTTCCTCTCTCTTCCTCCTCTCCCTCCACTCTCTTCCTCCTCTCTCTTCCTCCTCTCTCTTCCTCCTCTCTCTTTCTCCTCTCTAGTCCTACTCTCTCTTCCTCCTCTCTCCTTTTCCTCTCTATCCTCCTCTCTCTTCCTCCACTCTCTTCCTCCTCTCTTTTCCTCCTCCTCTTCCTCCTCTCCCCTTTTCCTCTCTCTTCCTTCTCTCTCCATTTCCTCTTTCTTCATCCTTTCTCTTCCTCATTTCTCTTCCTCCTCTCTCTTCGTCCTCTCTCTTTCTTCTCTCTTTTCCTCCTCCTCAATCCCCCCATCTTATTTTCCACTCTCTTCCTCTTCTCTCATTTTCTTCTCTCTTCCTCCTCTCTCTTCCTCCTCTCTCTTCCTCCTCTCTCTTCCTCCACTCTCTTCCTCCGCTCTCCCCCTCCTCTCTCCCGCTCCACTCTCTTCCTGCTCTCTCTTCCTCCTCTGTCTTCCTTCTCTCTCTTCCTCCTCTCTCATCCTCCTCTCTCCCCCTCACCTCTCCCCCTCCTCTTTCTTCCTCCTCTCTCTTCCACCTCTCGCTTCTTCCTCTCTACTCCTCCTCTCTCTTCCTCCTCTCTCTTCCTCTTCTCTTTTCCTCCTCTCTCCTCTTCCTCTCTTTTTCCCCTCTCTCTTCCTCATCTCTCTTCCTCCTCTCTTTTTCTCCTCTCTCTTCCTCCTCTCTATTCCTCCTCTCTTCTATTCCTCTCTCTTTCTCCTCCCCGTTCCTCCTTTCTCTCCACCTCTCTCTTCCTCCTCTCTCTTCCTCCTCTCTACCCCTCCTCTCTCTTCCTCCTCTCTCCTCCTCCTCTCTCTTCCGCCTCTCTTTTCCTCCTGTCTCTTCCTCATCTCCCCTTTTCCTCTCTCTTCCTTCTCTCTCATTTTCCTTTCTCTTCCTCCTCTCTCTTCCTCCTCTCTATTCCTCCTCTCTCTTCCTCCTCTCGCTTCCTCCTCTCTACCCCTCTCTCTCTTCCTCCTCTCTCTTCCTCCTCTCTCTTCCTCCTCTCTACCCCTCTCTCTCTTCCTCCTCTCTCTTCCTCCTCTCTCTTTCTCCTCTCTCTTCTTCCTCTCTCTTCCTCCTCTTTTCTCTTCCTCTCTCTTTCTCCTTCCTCTTCCTCCTCTCTACCCCTCCTCTCTCTTCCTCCTCTCTCTTCCTCCTCTCTCTTCCTCTTCTCTTTTCCTCCACTCTCCTCTTCCTCTCTTTTCCTCCTCTCTTCCTCCTCTCTATTCCTCCTCTCTCTTCCTCCTCTCGCTTCCTCTTCTCTACCCCTCCTCTCTCTTCCTCCTCTCTCTTCCTCCTCTCTCTTCCTCTTCTCTTTTCCTCCTCTCTCTTCGTCCTCACTTTTCCTCCTCCCTCCTTTTCCTCTCTTTCTCCTCTCTCTTCCTCCTCTCTCTTCCTCCTCTCTCTTCCTCCTCTCTCATATTCCTCTCTCTTCCTCCACACTCTTCCTCCTCTGACTTCCTTCTCTCTCCTCTTCCTCTGTCTTCCACCTCTCTCTTCCTCCTCTCTCTTCCTCCTCTCTCTTCCTCCTCTCTCTTCCTCCTCTCTCTTTTTCCTCTCTCTTCCTCTACTCTCTTCCTCTTCTGACTTCCTTCTCTCTTGTCTTACTCTGTCTTCCACCTCTCTCTTCCTTCTCTCTCTTCCTCCTCTCTCTTCCTCCTCACATTATCCTCCTCTCTCCTTTTCCTCTCTTCCTCCTCTGTCTTCCTCCTCTCTCTTCCTCCTCTCTCTTCCTCCTCGCTCTTCCTCTTCTCTCTTCCTCCTCTCTTTTTTTCCTCTCTCTTCCTCCACACTCTTCCTCCTCTGTCTTCCTTCTCTCTCCTCTTCCTCTCTCTTCCACCTCTCTCTTCCTCCACACTTTTCCTCCTCTCTCTTTCTCGTCTCTCTTCCTCATCTCTCTTCCTCCTCTCTCTTCCTCTTCTCTTTTCCTCCGCTCTCTTCCTCCTCTCTCTTCCTCCTCTCTCTTCCCCCTCTCTCTTCCTCCTCTCTCTTCCTCTTCTCTTTTCCTCCTCTCTCCTCTTCCTCTCTTTTCCTCCTCTCTCTTCCTCCTCTCTATTCCTCCTCTCTCTTCTTCCTCTCTCTTCCTTCTCTCTCTTCCTCTTCTCTTTTCCTCCTCTCTCTTCGTCCTCACTTTTCCTCCTCTCTCCTTTTCCTCTCTTCCTCCTCTCTCTTCCTCCTCTCTCTTCCTCCTCTCTCTTCCTCCTCTCTCTTCCTCATCTCTCTTCCTTCTCTCTCTTCCTCCTCTCTCTTTCTCCTCTCTTCTCTTCCTCTCTCTTTCTCCTCCCCCTTCCTCCTTTCTCTTCCACCTCTCTCTTCCTCCTCTCTCTTCCTCCTCTCTCTTCCTCCTCTCTACCCCTCCTCTCTCTTTGTCTTCTCTATTCCTCCTCTCTCTTCCTCCTCTCTTCTCTTCCTCTCTCTTTCTCCTCCCCCTTCCTCCTTCCTCTTCCTCCTCTTTCTTTCTCCTCTCTAACCCTTCTCTCTCTTCCGCCTCTCTTTTCCTCCTCTCTCTTCCTCCTCTCCCCTTTTCCTCTCTCTTCCTTCTCTCTCATTTTGCTTTCTCTTCCTTCTCTCTCTTCCTCCTCTCTATTCCTCCTCTCTCTTCCTCCTCTCTCTTCCTCTTCTCTACCCCTCCTCTCTCTTCATCCTCTCTCTTCCTCCTCTCTCTTCCTCTTCTCTTTTCCTCCTCTCACTTCCTCCTCACTTTTCCTCCTTTCTCCTTTTCGTCTCTACCTCCTCTCTGTTCCTATTCTCTCTTCCTCCTCTCTCTTCCTCCTCTCTCTTTTTCCTCTCTCTTCCTCCACTCTCTTACTCCTCTGTCTTCCTTCTCTCTCCTCTTCCTCTGTCTTCCTCCTCTCTTTTACTCCTCTCTCTTCCTTCTCACTTTTCCTCCTCTCTCCTTTTACTCTCTTCCTCCTCTCTCTTCCTCCTCTCTCTTCCTCCTCTCTCTTCCTCCTCTCTCTTCCTCCTCTCTCTTTTTCCTCTCTCTTCCTCCACTCTCTACCTCCTCTGTTTCCTTCTCTCTCCTCTTCCTCTCTCTTCCACCTCTCTCTTCCTCCACTTTCTTCCTCCTCTCTCTTCCTCCTCTCTCTTCCTCCTCTCTACCCCTCCTCTCTCTTCCTCCTCTCTCTTTCTCCTCTCTCTTCCTCCTCTCTCTTCATCCTCTCTCTTCCTCCTCTCTCTTCCTCCACTCTCCTCTTCCTCTCTCTTCCTCCTCTCTCTTCCTCCTCTCTCTTTCTCCTCTCTCTTCCTCCTCTCTCTTCCTCCTCTCTTCTCTTCTTCTCTCTTTCTCCTCCCCCTTCCTCCTTTCTCTTCCTCCTCTCTCTTCCTCCTCTCTACCCCTCCTCTCTCTTCCTCCTCTCTCCTCCTCCTCTCTCTTCCTCCTCTCTCTTCCTCCTCTCTCTTCCGCCTCTCTTTTCCTCCTCTCTCTTCCTCCTCTCCCCTTTTCCTCTCTCTTCCTTCTCTCTCATTTTCCTTTCTCTTCCTTCTCTCTCTTCCTCCTCTCTATTCCTCCTCTCTCTTCCTCCGCTCGCTTCCTCCTCTCTACCCCTCCCCTCTCTTCCTCCTCTCTCTTCCTCCTCTCTCTTCCTCTTCTCCTTTCCTCCTCTCACTTCCTCCTCACTTTTCCTCCTCTCTCCTTTTCCTCTCTACCTCCTCTTTCTTCCTCCTCTCTCTTCCTCCTCTCTCTTCCTCCTCTCTCTTCTTTCTCTCTCTTCCTCCTCTCTCTTACTCCTTTCTCTTTTTCCTCTCTCTTCCTCCACTCTCTTCCTCCTCTGTCTTCCTTCTCTCTCCTCTTCCTCTGTCTTCCTCCTCTCTTTTACTCCTCTCCCTTCCTTCTCACTTTTCCTCCTCTCTCCTTTTCCTCTCTTCCTCCTCTCTCTTCCTCCTCTCTCTTCCTCCTCTCTCTTCCTCCTCTCTCTTTTTTCTCTCTGTTCCTCCACTCTCTACCTCCTCTGTTTCCTTCTCTCTCCTCTTCCTCTCTCTTCCACCTCTCTCTTCCTCCACTCTCTTCCTCCTCTCTCTTCCTCCTCTCTTTTCCTCATCTCTCTTTCTCCTCTCTCTTCCTCTTCTCTTTTCCACCGCTCTCTTCCTCCTCTCTCTTCCTCCTCTCTCTTCCTCCTCTCTCTTCCTCCTCTCTCTTCCTCTTCTCTTTTCCTCCTCTCTCCTTTTCCTCTCTTTTCCTCCTCTCTCTTCCTCTTCTCTATTCCTCCTCTCTCTTCCTCCTCTCGCGTCCTTTTCTCTATCCCTCCTCTATCTTCCTCCTCTCTCTTCCTCCTCTCTCTTCCTCTTCTCTTTTCCTCCTCTCTCTTCGTCCTCACTTTTCCTCCTCCCTCGTTTTCCTCTCTTCCTCCTCTCTCTTCCTCCTCTCTCTTCCTCCTCTCTCTTCCTCCTCTCTCTTCCTCATCTCTCTTCCTCCTCTCTCTTTTTCCTCTCTCTTCCTCCACGCTCTTCCTCCTCTGAGTTCCTTCTCTCTCCTCTTCTACTGTCTTCCACCTCTCTCTTCCTCCTCTCTCTTCCTCCTCTCTCTTCCTCCCTCTCTCTTTCTCCTCTCTTCTCTTCCTCTCTCTTTCTCCTCCCCCTTCCTCCTTTCTCTTCCACCTCTCTCTTCCTCCTCTCTCTTCCTCCTCTCTCTTCCTCCTCTCTACCCCTCCTCTCTCTTTCTCCTCTCTCTTCCTCCCCTCTCTTCCTCCTCTCTTCTCTTCCTCTCTCTTTCTCCTCCCCCTTCCTCCTTTCTCTTCCTCCTCTTTCTTCCTCCTCTCTAACCCTTCTCTCTCTTCCGCCTCTCTTTTCCTCCTCTCTCTTCCTCCTCTCCCCTTTTCCTCTCTCTTCCTTCTCTCTCATTTTCCTTTCTCTTCCTTCTCTCTCTTTCTCCTCTCTATTCCTCCTCTCTGTTCCTCTTCTCTTTTCCTCCTCTCACTTCCTCCTCACTTTTCCTCCTCTCTCCTTTTCCTCTCTACCTCCTCTCTCTTCCTCCTCTCTCTTCCTCTTCTCTTTTCCTCCTCTCACTTCCTCCTCACTTTTCCTCCTCTCTCCTTTTACTCTCTACCTCCTCTCTCTTCCTCTTCTCTCTTCCTCCTCTCTCTTCCTCCTCTCTCTTTTTCCTCTCTCTTCCTCCACTCTCTTACTCCTCTGTCTTCCTTTTCTCTCCTCTTCCTCTGTCTTCCTCTTCTCTTTTACTCCTCTCTCTTCCTTCTCACTTTTCCTTCTCTCTCCTTTTACTCTCTTCCTCCTCTCTCTTCCTCCTTTCTCTTCCTCCTCTCTCTTCCTCCTCTCTCTTCCTCCTCTCTCTTTTTCCTCTCTCTTCCTCCACTCTCTACCTCCTCTGTTTCCTTCTCTCTCCTCTTCCTCTTTCTTCCACCTCTCTCTTCCTCCACTCTCTTCCTCCTCTCTCTTCCTCCTCTCTCTTCCTCCTCTCTACCCCTCCTCTCTCTTCCTCCTCTCTCTTTCTCCTCTCTCTTCCTCCTCTCTTTTCATCCTCTCTCTTCCTCCTCTCTCTTCCTCCACTCTCCTCTTCCTCTCTCTTCCTCCTCTCTCTTCCTCCTCTCTCTTTCTCCTCTCTCTTCCTCCTCTCTCTTCCTCCTCTCTTCTCTTCTTCTCTCTTTCTCCTCCCCCTTCCTCCTTTCTCTTCCTCCTCTCTCTTCCTCCTCTCTACCCCTCCTCTCTCTTCCTCCACTCTCTTCCTCCTCTGTCTTCCTTCTCTATCCTCTTCCTCTGTCTTCCACCTCTCTCTTCCTCCTCTTTCTTCCTCTTCTCTTTTCCTCCTCTCTAGTCTTCCTCTCTCTTCCTCCTTTCTCTTCCTCCTCTCTCTTCCTCCTCTCTACCCCTCCTCTCTCTTCCTCCTCTCTCTTCCTCTTCTCTTTTCCTCCTCTCTCCTCTTCCTCTCTTTTCCTTCTCTCTCTTCCTCCTCTCTCTTCCTCCTCTCTCTTCCTCCTCTCTCTTCCTCCTCTCTCTTTCTCCTCTCTCTTCCTCCTCTCTCTTCCTCCACTCTTCTCTTCCTCTCTCTTTCTCCTCCCCCTTCCTCCTTTCTCTTTCACCTCTCTCTTCCTCCTCTCTCTTCCTCCTCTCTTTTCCTCCTCTCTACCCCTCCTCTCTCTTCCTCCTCTCTCCTCCTCCTCTCTCTTCCTCCTCTCTCTTCCTCCTCTCTCTTCCGCCTCTCTTTTCCTCCTCTCTCTTCCTCCTCTCCCCTTTTCCTCTCTCCTCCTTCTCTCTCATTTTCCTTTCTCTTCCTCCTCTCTCTTCCTCCTCTCTATTCCTCCTCTCTCTTCCTCCGCTCGCTTCCTCCTCTCTACCCCTCCCCTCTCTTCCTCCTGTCTCTTTCTCCTCTCTCTTCCTCTTCTCCTTTCCTCCTCTGACTTCCTCCTCACTTTTCCTCCTCTCTCCTTTTCCTCTCTACCTCCTCTTTCTTCCTCCTCTCTCTTCCTCCTCTCTCTTCCTCCTCTATCTTCCTCCTCTCTCTTACTCCTCTCTCTTTTTCCTCTCTCTTCCTCCACTCTCTTCCTCCTCTGTCTTTCTTCTTTCTGCTCTTCCTCTGTCTTCCACCTCTCTCTTCCTCCTCTCTCTTCCTCCTCTCTCTTCCTCCTCTCT
This sequence comes from Strix aluco, assembly GCF_031877795.1. NCBI lineage: Eukaryota > Metazoa > Chordata > Aves > Strigiformes > Strigidae > Strix > Strix aluco. The sequence goes on from NW_027436626.1 coordinate 37,439, forward strand.
CTTCCTCCTCTCTCTTCCTCATCTCTTTTCCTTCTCTCTCCACTTCCTCTCTCTTCCTTCTCTCTCTTCCTCCTCTCTCTTCCTCCTCTCTCTTTCTCCTCTCTCTTCCTCCTCTCTCTTCCTCCTCTCTTCTCTTACTCTCTCTTTCTCCTCCCTCTTCCTCCTCTCTACCCCTCCTCTCTCTTCCTCCTCTCTCTTCCTCCTCTCTCTTCCTCTTCTCTTTTCCTCCTCTCTCCTCTTCCTCTCTTTTCCTCCTCTCTCTTCCTCCTCTCTATTCCTCCTCTCTCTTCCTCCTCTCGCTTCCTCTTCTCTACCCCTCCTCTCTCTTCCTCTTCTCTTTTCCTCCTCTCTCTTCCTCCTCACTTTTCCTCCTCTCTCCTTTTCCTCTCTTCCTCCTCTCTCTTCCTCCTCTCTCTTCCTCCTCTCTCTTCCTCCTCCCTTTCCTCCTCTCTGTTCCTACTCTCTCTTTTTCCTCTCTCTTCCTCCACTCTCTTCCTCCTCTGTCTTCCTTCTCTCTCCTCTTTCTCTGTCTTCCAGCACTCTCTTCCTCCTCTCTCATCCTCCTCTCTCTTCCTCCTCTCTCTTCCTCCTCTCTCTTCCTCCTCCCTTTCCTCCTCTCTGTTCCTCCTCTCTCTTTTTCCTCTCTCTTCCTCCACTCTCTTCCTCCTCTGTCTTCCTTCTCTCTCCTCTTTCTCTGTCTTCCAGCACTCTCTTCCTCCTCTCTCATCCTCCTCTCTCTTCCTCCTCTCTCTTCCTCCTCTCTCTTCCTCCTCTCTCTTCCTCCTCTCTCTCTTTCCTCTCTCTTCCTCCACTCTCTACCTCCTCTGTTTCCTTCTCTCTCCTCTTCCTCTCTCTTCCACCTCTCTCTTCCTCCACTCTCTTCCTCCTCTCTCTTCCTCCCCTCTGTTCCTCCTCTCTACCCCTCCTCTCTCTTCCTCCTCTCTCTTTCTCCTCTCTTTTCCTCCTCTCTCTTCATCCTCTCTCTTCCTCCTCTCTCTTCCTCCACTCTCCTCTTCCTCTCTCTTCCTCCTCTCTCTTCCTCCTCTCTCTTTCTCCTCTCTCTTCCTCGTCTCTCTTCCTCCTCTCTTCTCTTCTTCTCTCTTTCTCCTCCCCCTTCCTCCTTTCTCTTCCTCCTCTCTCTTCCTCCTTTCTACCCCTCCTCTCTCTTCCTCCACTCTCTTCCTCCTCTGTCTTCCTTCTCTATCCTCTTCCTCTGTCTTCCACCTCTCTCTTCCTCCTCTCTCTTCCTCTTCTCTTTTCCTCCTCTCTACTCTTCCTCTCTCTTCCTCCTCTCTCTTCCTCCTCTCTCTTCCTCCTCTCTACCTTTACTCTCTCTTCCTCCTCTCTCTTCCTCTTCTCTTTTCCTCCTCTCTCCTCTTCCTCTCTTTTCCTTCTCTCTCTTCCTCCTCTCTCTTCCTCCTCTCTCTTCCTCCTCTCTCTTTCTCCTCTCTCTTCCTCCTCTCTCTTCCTCCTCACTTCTCTTCCTCTCTCTTTCTCTTCCCCCTTCCTCCTTTCTCTTTCACCTCTCTCTTCCTCCTCCCTCTTCCTCCTCTCTCTTCCTCCTCTCTACCCCTCCTCTCTCTTCCTCCTCTCTCCTCCTCCTCTCTCTTCCTCCTCTCTCTTCCTCCTCTCTCTTCCGCCTCTCTTTTCCTCCTCTCTCTTCCTCCTCTCCCCTTTTCCTCTCTCTTCCTTCTCTCTCATTTTCCTTTCTCTTCCTCCTCTCTCTTCCTCCTCTCTATTCCTCCCCTCTCTTCCTCCTCTCTCTTCCTCCTCTCTCTTCCTCTTCTCCTTTCCTCCTCTCACTTCCTCCTCACTTTTCCTCCTCTCTCCTTTTCCTCTCTACCTCCTCTTTCTTCCTCCTCTCTCTTCCTCCTCTCTCTTCCTCCTCTCTCTTCCTCCTCTCTCTTACTCCTCTCTCTTTTTCCTCTCTCTTCCTCCACTCTCTTCCTCCTCTGTCTTCCTTCTCTCTCCTCTTCCTCTGTCTTCCTCCTCTCTTTTACTCCTCTCTCTTCCTTCTCACTTTTCCTCCTCTCTCCTTTTCCTCTGTTCCTCCTCTCTCTTCCTCCTCTCTCTTCCTCCTCTCTCTTCCTCCTCTCTCTTTTTCCTCTTCTCTTCCTCCACTCTCTACCTCCTCTGTTTCCTTCTCTCTCCTCTTCCTCTCTCTTCCACCTCTCTCTTCCTCCACTCTCTTCCTCCTCTCTCTTCCTCCTCTCTCTTCCTCATCTCTCTTCCTCCTCTCTCTTCCTCTTCTCTTTTCGTCCGCTCTCTTCCTTCTCTTTCTTCCTCCTCTCTCTTCCTCCTCTCTCTTCATCCTCTCTCTTCCTCTTCTCTTTTCCTCCTCTCTCTTCGTCCTCACTTTTCCTCCTCCCTCCTTTTCCTCTCTTCCTCCTCTCTCTTCCTCCTCTCTCTTCCTCCTCTCTCTTCCTCCTCTCTCTTCCTCATCTCTCTTCCTTCTCTCTCTTTTTCCTCTCTCTTCCTCCACTCTCTTCCTCCTCTGACTTCCTTCTCTCTCCTCTTCTACTGTCTTCCACCTCTCTCTTCCTCCTCTCTCTTCCTCCTCTCTCTTCCTCCTCTCTTTCTCCTCTCTTCTCTTCCTCTCTCTTTCTCCTCCCCCTTCCTCCTTTCTCTTCCACCTCTCTCTTCCTCCTCTCTCTTCCTCCTCTCTCTTCCTCCTCTCTACCCCTCCTCTCTCTTTCTCCTCTCTCTTCCTCCTCTCTCTTCCTCCTCTCTTCTCTTCCTCACTCTTTCTCCTCCCCCTTCCTCCTTTCTCTTCCTCCTCTTTCTTCCTCCTCTCTAACCCTTCTCTCTCTTCCGCCTCTCTTTTCCTCCTCTCTCTTCCTCCTCTCCCCTTTCCCTCTCTCTTCCTTCTCTCTCATTTTCCTTTCTCTTCCTTCTCTCTCTTCCTCCTCTCTATTCCTCCTCTCTCTTCCTCCTCTCTCTTCCTCTTCTCTACCCCTCCTCTCTCTTCCTCCTCTCTCTTCCTCCACTCTCTTCCTCTTCTCTTTTCCTCCTCTCACTTCCTCCTCACTTTTCCTCCTCTCTCCTTTTCCTCTCTACCTCATCTCTCTTCCTCTTCTCTCTTCCTCCTCTCTCTTCCTCCTCTCTCTTTTTCCTCTCTCTTCCTCCACTCTCTTACTCCTCTGTCTTCCTTCTCTCTCCTCTTCCTCTGTCTTCCTCCTCTCTTTTACTCCTCTCTTTTCCTTCTCACTTTTCCTCCTCTCTCCTTTTACTCTCTTCCTCCTCTCTCTTCCTCCTCTCTCTTCCTCCTCTCTCTTTTTCCTCTCTCTTCCTCCACTCTCTACCTCCTCTGTTTCCTTCTCTCTCCTCTTCCTCTCTCTTCCACCTCTCTCTTCCTCCACTCTCTTCCTCCTCTCTCTTCCTCCTCTCTCTTCCTCCTCTCTACCCCTCCACTCTCTTCCTCCTCTCTCTTCCTCCTCTCTCTTCCTCCACTCTCTTCCTCCTCTGTCTTCCTTCTCTCTGCTCTTCCTCTGTCTTCCACCTCTCTCTTCCTCCTCTCTCTTCCTCTTCTCTCTTCCTCCTCTCTCTTCCTCTTCTCTTTTCCACCTCTCTCCACTTCCTCTCTCTTCCTTCTCTCTCTTCCTCCTCTCTCTTCCTCCTCTCTCTTCCTCCTCTCTTCTCTTCCTCTCTCTTTCTCCTCTCTCTTCCTCCTCTCTCTTCCTCCTCTCTCTTTCTCCTCTCTCTTCCTCCTCTCTCTTCCTCTTGTCTTTTCCTCCTCTCTCCTCTTCCTCTCTTTTCCTCCTCTCTCTTCCTCCTCTCTATTCCTTCTCTCTCTTCCTCCTCTCGCTTCCTCTTCTCTACTCCTCCTCTCTCTTCCTCTTCTCTTTTCCTCCTCTCTCTTCCTCCTCACTTTTCCTCCTCTCTCCTTTTCCTCTCTTCCTCCTCTCTCTTCCTTCTCTCTCTTCCTCCTCTCTGTTCCTCCTTCCTTTCCTCCTCTCTATTCCTCCTCTCTCTTCCTCCTCTCTCTTTCTCCTCTCTCTTCCTCCTCTCTCTTCCTCCTCTCTCTTCCTCCTCTCTTCTCTTCCTCTCTCTTTCTCCTCCCTCTTCCTCCTTTCTCTACCACCTCTCTCTTCCTCCTCTCTCTTCCTCCTCTCTCTTCCTCCACTCTCTTCCTCCTCTCTCTTCCTCTTCTCTTTTCCTATCCTCTCCTCTTCCTCTCTCATCCTCCTGTCTCTTCCTCCTCTCTCTTCCTCCTCTCTCTTCCTCCTCTCTCTTCCTCCTCTCGCTTCCTCCTCCCTCTTCCTCTTCTCTTTTCCTCCTCTCTCCTCTTCCTCTCTCTTCCTCCTTTCTCTTCCTCCTCTCTCTTCCTCCTCTCTCTTCCTTCTCTCTCTTCCTTCTCTCTCTTCTTCCTCTCTCTTCTTCTTCTCTTTTCCTCCTCTCTCCTCTTCCTCTCTCTTCCTCCTCTCTCTTCCTCCACTCTCTTCCTCATCTGTCTTCATTCTCTCATCTCTTCCTCTGTTTTCCACCTCTCTCTTCCTACTCTCTCTTCCTCCTCTCTCTTCCTCCTCTCTCTCCTCCTCTCTTTTCCTTCTCTCTCTTCCTCCTCTCCCCTTTTCCTCTCACTTCCTTCTCTCTCATTTTCCTTTCTCTTCCTCTTCTCTCTTCCTCCTCTATTATTATCCTCTCTCTTCCTCCTGTCTCTTCCTCCTGTCTCTTCCTCCTGTCTTTTCCTCCTCTCTCTTCCTCCTCTCTCTTCCTCCTCTCTCTTCCTCCTCTCTTCTCTTCCTCTCTCTTTCTCCTCCGTCTTCCTCCTTTCTCTACCACCTCTCTCTTCCTCCTCTCTCTTCCTCCTCTCTCTTCCTCCTCTCTCTTTCTCCTCTCTCTTTCACTTCTCTTTTCCTATTCTCTCTTCTTCCTCTCTCATCCTCCTCTCTCTTCCTCCTCTCACTTCCTCCTCTCTCTTCCTCCTCTCTCTTCCTCCTCTCTCTTCCTCTTCTCTCTTCCTCCTCTCTCTTCCTCTTCTCTTTTCCTATTCTCTCCTCTTCCTCTCTCATCCTCCCTCTTCCTCCTCTCGCTTCCTCCTCTCTCTTCCTCCTCTCTCTTCCTTCTCTCTCTTCCTCCTCTCTCTTCCTCCTCTCTCTTCCTCTTCTCTTTTCCTCCTCTCTCCTCTTCCTCTCTCTTCCTCCTCTCCCTCCACTCTATTCCTCCTCTCTCTTCCTTCTCTCTCTTCCTCCTCTCTCTTCCTCCTCTCCCTCTTCTCTTTTCCTCCTCTCTCCTCTTCCTCTCTCTTCCTCCTCTCTCTTCCTCCACTCTCTTCCTCATCTCTCTTCCTCCTCTCTCCTCTTCCTCTGTTTTCCACCTCTCTCTTCCTCCTCTCTCTTCCTCCTCTCTCTTCCTCCTCTCTCTCCTCCTCTCTTTTCCTTTTCTCTATTCCTCCTCTCCCCTTTTCCTCTCACTTCCTTCTCGCTCATTTTCCTTTCTCTTCCTCTTCTCTCTTCCTCCTCTATTATTCTCCTCTCTCCTCCTCCTTTCTCTTCTTCCTTTCTCTTCCTCCTCCCTCTTTCTCCTCCTTTTTCCTCATCTTTTCTCTTCCTCTCTCTTCCTCCTCCCTCTTCCACCTCCCTCTTTCTCCTGTCTCTATCCTCTCTCTTCCTCCTGTCTCTTCCTCCTCTCTCCTACTCCTCTCTCTTCCTCCTTTCTCTTCCTCCTTTCTCTTCCTCCTTTCTCTTCCTCCTTCCTCTTCCTCCTCTCTTCTCTTCCTCTCTCTTTCTCCTCTCTCTTTCTCCTCTCTCTTTCTCCTCTCTCTTCTCCTCTCTCTTCCTCCTCTCTCTTTCTTCTCTCTCTTACTCCTCTCTCTTCCTCCTCTATCTTCCTCCTCTCTTTTCCTCCTCTCTCCTCCTCCATCTTCCATGTCTCTTCTCCTCCTTTCTTGTCCTGCTCTCTCTTCCTCCTCTCTCTTCCTCCTCTCTCTTCCTCCTCTCTCTTCCTCCTCTCTCTTTTTCCTCTCTCTTCCTCCTCTCTCTTCCTCCTCTGTCTTCCTCCTCTCTCCTCTTCCTCTGTTTTCCACCTTTCTCTTCCTCCTCTACTTCCTCCTCTCTCTTCCTCCTGTCTCTTCCTCCTCTCTTTTCCTCCTCTATTTACTCTTATCTCATTTTCCTCTCTCTTCCTCCTCTCTCTTCCTCCTCTCTCATCCTCCTCTCTCTTTCTCCTCTCTAGTCCTACTCTCTCTTCCTCTTCTCTCCTTTTGCTCTCTATCCTCCTCTCTCTTCCTCCCCTCTCTTCCTCCTCTCTTTTCCTCCTCCTCTTCCTCCTCTCCCCTTTTCCTATCTCTTCCTCATCTCTCCTTTTCCTCTTTCTTCATCCTTTCTCTTCCTCATTTCTCTTTCTCCTCTCTCTTCCTCCTCTGTCTTTCTCCTCTCTTTTCCTCCTCCTCATTCCCCCCATCTTATTTTCCACTCTCTTCCTCTTCTCTCATTTTCTTCTCTCTTCCTCCTCTCTCCCTCTCCTCTCTCTTCCTCTTCTCTCTTCCTCCTCTGTCTTCCTTCTCTCTCTTCCTCCTCTCTCATCCTCCTCTCTCCCCCTCATCTCTCCCCCTCCTCTCTCTTCCTCCTCTCTCTTCCTCCTCTCTCTTCCTCTTCTCTTTTCCTCCTCTCTCCTCTTCCTCTCCCTTCCACCTCTCTCTTCCTCCTCTCTCTTCCTCCTCACATTTCCTCCTCTCTCCTTTTCCTATCTTCCTCCTCTCTCTTCCTCCTCTCTCTTCCTCCACTCTCTTCCTCCTTTGTCTTCCTTCTCTCTCCTCTTCCTCTCTCTTCCTCCTCCCTCTTCCTCCTATCTCTTTCTCCTCTCTCTTCCTCCTCTCTCTTCCTCCTCTCTCTTCCTCCTCTCTCTTCCTCTTCTCTTTTCCTCCTCTCTACTCTTCCTCTCTATTCCTCCTCTCTCTTCCTCCTCTCTCTTCCTCCTCTCTCTTCCTCCTCTCTCTTCCTCCTCTCTTCTCTTCCTCTCTCTTTCTCCTCCGTCTTCCTCCTTTCTCTACCACCTCTCTCTTCCTCCTCTCTCTTCCTCCTCTCTCTTCCTCCTCTCTCTTTCTCCTCTCTCTTTCACTTCTCTTTTCCTATTCTCTCTTCTTCCTCTCTCATCCTCCTCTCTCTTCCTCCTCTCACTTCCTCCTCTCTCTTCCTCCTCTCTCTTCCTCCTCTCTCTTCCTCTTCTCTCTTCCTCCTCTCTCTTCCTCTTCTCTTTTCCTATTCTCTCCTCTTCCTCTCTCATCCTCCCTCTTCCTCCTCTCGCTTCCTCCTCTCTCTTCCTCCTCTCTCTTCCTTCTCTCTCTTCCTCCTCTCTCTTCCTCCTCTCTCTTCCTCTTCTCTTTTCCTCCTCTCTCCTCTTCCTCTCTCTTCCTCCTCTCCCTCCACTCTATTCCTCCTCTCTCTTCCTTCTCTCTCTTCCTCCTCTCTCTTCCTCCTCTCCCTCTTCTCTTTTCCTCCTCTCTCCTCTTCCTCTCTCTTCCTCCTCTCTCTTCCTCCACTCTCTTCCTCATCTCTCTTCCTCCTCTCTCCTCTTCCTCTGTTTTCCACCTCTCTCTTCCTCCTCTCTCTTCCTCCTCTCTCTTCCTCCTCTCTCTCCTCCTCTCTTTTCCTTCTCTCTATTCCTCCTCTCCCCTTTTCCTCTCACTTCCTTCTCGCTCATTTTCCTTTCTCTTCCTCTTCTCTCTTCCTCCTCTATTATTCTCCTCTCTCCTCCTCCTTTCTCTTCTTCCTTTCTCTTCCTCCTCCCTCTTTCTCCTCCTTTTTCCTCATCTTTTCTCTTCCTCTCTCTTCCTCCTCCCTCTTCCACCTCCCTCTTTCTCCTGTCTCTATCCTCTCTCTTCCTCCTGTCTCTTCCTCCTCTCTCCTACTCCTCTCTCTTCCTCCTTTCTCTTCCTCCTTTCTCTTCCTCCTTTCTCTTCCTCCTTCCTCTTCCTCCTCTCTTCTCTTCCTCTCTCTTTCTCCTCTCTCTTTCTCCTCTCTCTTTCTCCTCTCTCTTCCTCCTCTCTCTTCCTCCTCTCTCTTTCTTCTCTCTCTTACTCCTCTCTCTTCCTCCTCTATCTTCCTCCTCTCTTTTCCTCCTCTCTCCTCCTCCATCTTCCATGTCTCTTCTCCTCCTTTCTTGTCCTGCTCTCTCTTCCTCCTCTCTCTTCCTCCTCTCTCTTCCTCCTCTCTCTTCCTCCTCTCTCTTTTTCCTCTCTTTTCCTCCACTCTCTTCCTCCTCTGTCTTCCACCTCTCTCTTTCTCCTCTCTCTTCCTCCTCTCTCTTCCTCCTCTCTCTTTCTTCTCTCTCTTCATCCTCACATTTCCTCCTCTCTCCTTTTCCTCTCTTCCTCCTCTCTCTTCCTCCTCTCTCTTCATCTTCTCTCTTCCTCCTCTCTCTTCCTCTTCTCTTTTCCTCCTCTCTCCTCTTCCTCTCTCTTCCTCCTTTCTCTTCATCATCTCTCTTCCTCCTCTCTCTTCCTCCTCTCTTTTCCTCCTCTCTCTTCCTCCTCTCCCCTTTTCCACTCTCTTCCTTCTCTCTCCTCTTCCTCTGTCTTCCACCTCTCTCTTCCTCACCTCTCTTCGTCTTCTCTTTTCCTCCTCTCTCCTCTTCCTCTCTCTTCCTCCTCTCTCTTCCTCCTCTCTCTTCCTACTCTTTCTTCCTCCTCTCTCTTCCTCCTCTCTCTTTCTCCTTTCTCTTCCTCCTCTCTCTCCCTCCTCTCTTCTCTTCCTCTCTCTTTCTCCTCCCCCTTCCTCCTTTCTCTTCCACCTCTCTCTTCCTCCTCTCTCTTCCTCCTCTCTCTTTCTCCTCTCTCTTCCTCCTCTCTCTTCATCCTCTCTCTTCCTCCTCTGTCTTCCTCCTCTCTCCTCTTCCTCTCTCTTCCTCCTCTCTCTTCCTCCTCTCTCTTTCTCCTCTCTCTTCCTCCTCTCTCTTCCTCCTCTCTTCTCTTCCTCTCTCTTTCTCCTCCCTCTTCCTCCTTTCTCTTCCACCTCCTCTTCCTCCTCTCTCTTCCTCTTCTCTTTTCCTCCTCTCTCCTCTTCCTCTCTCTTCCTCCTTTCTCTTCCTCATCTCTCTTCCTCCTCTCTCTTCCTCCTCTCTTTTCCTCCTCTCTCTTCCTCCTCTCCCCTTTTCCTCTCACTTCCTTCTCTCCCATTTTCCTTTCTCTTCCTCCTCTCTCTTCCTCCTCTATTATTCTCCTCACTCCTCCTGCTTTATCTTCTTCCTTTCTCTTCCTCCTCCCTGTTCCACCTCCCTCTTTCTCCTGTCTCTATCCTCTCTCTTCCTCCTATCTCTTCCTCCTCTCTCCTACTCCTCTCTTTTCCTCCTCTCTCTTCTCCTTTCTCTTCTTCCTTTCTCTTCCTCCTCCCTCTTCCTCCTCTCTTCTCTTTCTCTCTCTTTCTCCTCTCTCTTTCTCCTCTCTCTTTCTCCTCTCTCTTCCTCCTCTCTCTTCCTCCTCTCTCTTCCTTCTCTCTCTTACTCCTCTCTCTTCCTCCTCTCTCTTCCTCCTCTCTCTTCCTCCTCTCTCTTTTTCCTCTCTCCCCCTCCTCTCTCTTCCTCCTCTCTCTTCCTCCTCTGTCTTCCTTCTCTCTCTTCCTCCTCTCTCATCCTCGTCTCTCCCCCTCATCTCTCCCCCTCCTCTCTCTTCCTCCTCTCTCTTCCTCCTCTCTCTTCCTCCTCTCTCTTCCTCCTCTCTCTTCCTCTTCTGTTTTCCTCCTCTCTACTCTTCCTCTCTATTCCTCCTCTCTCTTTCTCCTCTCTCTTTCTCCTCTCTCTTCCTCCTCTCTCTTCCTCCTCTATCTTCCTCTTCTCTTTTCCTCCTCTCTCCTCTTCCTCTCTCTTCCTCCTCTCTCTTCCTCCTCTCTCTTCCTATTCTCTTTTCCTCCTCTCTGCTCTTCCTCTCTCTTCCTCCTCTCTCTTCCTCCTCTCTCTTTCTCCTCTCTCTTCCTCCTCTCTCTTCCTCCTCTCTTCTCTTCCTCTCTCTTTCTCCTCCCCCTTCCTCCTTTCTCTTCCACCTCTCTATTCCTCCTCTCTCTTCCTCCTCTCTACCCCTCCTCTCTCTTCCTCCTCTCTCTTCCTCCTCTCTCTTCCACCTCTCTCTTTCTCCTCTCTCTTCCCCCTCTCTCTTCCTCCTCTCTCTTCCTCCTCTCTCTTCATTCTCACATTTCCTCCTCTCTCCTTTTCCTCTCTTCCTCCTCTCTCTTCCTCCTCTCTCTTCCTCCTCTCTCTTCCTCCTCTCTCTTCCTCTTCTGTTTTCCTCCTCTCTCCTCTTCCTCTCTCTTCCTCCTTTCTCTTCCTCATCTCTCTTTCTCCTCTCTCTTCCTCCTCTCTTTTCCTCCTCTCTCTTCCTCCTCTCCCCTTTTCCTCTCACTTCCTTTTCTCCCATTTTCCTTTCTCTTTCTCCTCTCTCTTCCTCCTCTATTATTCTCCTCACTCCTCCTGCTTTATCTTCTTCCTTTCTCTTCCTCCTCCCTCTTCCTCCTCCTTTTTCCTCATCTTTTCTCTTCCTCTCTCTTCCTCCTCCCTCTTCCACCTCCCTCTTTCTCCTGTCTCTATCCTGTCTCTTCCTCCTATCTCTTCCTCCTCTCTCCTACTCCTCTCTTTTCCTCCTCTCTCTTCCTCCTTTCTCTTCCTCCTTTCTCTTCCTCCTCCCTCTTCCTCCTCTCTTCTCTTCCTCTCTCTTTCTCCTCTCTCTTCCTCCTCTCTCTTCCTCCTCTCTCTTCCTCCTCTCTCTTCCTCCTCTCTCTTCCTTCTCTCTCTTACTCCTCTCTCTTCCTCCTCTATCTTCCTCCTCTCTCTTCCTCCTCTCTCCTCCTCCCTCTTCCATGTCTCTTCTCCTCCTTTCTTGTCCTGCTCTCTCTTCCTCCTCTCTCTTCCTCCTCTCTCTTCCTCCTCTCTCTTTTTCCTCTCTCTTCCTCCTCTCTCTTCCTCCTCTCTCTTCCTCCACTGTCTTCTCTATCCCCCCCTTCCACGCTCTCCGCCTCCTCTCTCCCCCTCCTCTCTCTTCCTCCTCTCTCTTCCTCCTCTGTCTTCCTTCTCTCTCTTCCTCCTCTCTCATCCTCCTCTCTCCCCCTCATCTCTCCCACTCCTCTCTCTTCCTCCTCTCTCTTCCTCCTCTCTCTTCCTCCTCTCTCTTCCTCTTCTCTTTTCCTCCTCTCTACTCTTCCTCTCTATTCCTCCTCTCTCTTCCTCCTCTTTCTTTCTCCTCTCTCTTCCTCCTCTCTCTTCCTCCTCTCTTCTCTTCCTCTCTCTTTCCCCTCCCCCTTCCTCCTTTCTCTTCCACCTCTCTCTTCCTCCTCTCTCTTCCTCCTCTCTCTTCCTCCTCTCTACCCCTCCTCTCTCTTCCTCCTCTCTCTTCCTCCTCTCTCTTCCTCTTCTCTTTTCCTCCTCTCTCCTCTTCCTCTCTCTTCCTCCTTTCTCTTCCTCATCTCTCTTCCTCCTCTCTCTTCCTCCTCACTTTTCCTCCTCTCTCTTTTTCCAATCTTCCTCCTCTCTCTTCCTCCTCTCTCTTCCTCCTCTCTCTTCCTCCTCTCTCTTCCTCCTCTCTCTTCCTACTCTCTCTTTTTCCTCTCCTTTCCTCCTCTCTCTTCCTCCTCTCTCTTCCTCCTCTCCCCTTTTCCACTCTCTTCCTTCTGTCTCCTCTTCCTCTGTCTTCCACCTCTCTCTTTCTCCTCTCTCTTCCTCTTCTCTTTTCCTCCTCTCTCCTCTTCCTCTCTCTTCCTCCTCTCTCTTTCTCCTCTCTCTTCCTCCTCTCTCTTCCTCCTCTCTTCTCTTCCTCTCTCTTTCTCCTCGCTCTTCCTCCTTTCTCTTCCACCTCTCTCTTCCTCCTCTCTCTTCCTCCTCTGTCTTTCTCCTCTCTCTTCCTCGTCTCTCTTCATCCTCTCTCTTCCTCCTCTGTCTTCCTCCTCTCTCCTCTTCCTCTCTCTTCCTCCTCTCTCTTCCTCCTCTCTTTTCCTACTTTCTCTTCCACCTCCTCTTCCTCCTCTCTCTTCCTCCTCTCTCTTCCTCCTCTCTATTCCTCCTCTATCTTCCTCCTCTCTACCCCTCCTCTCTCTTCCTCCTCTCTCTTCCTTCTCTCTCTTCCTCCTCTCTCTTCCTCCTCTCTCTTCCTCTTCTCTTTTCCTCCTCCCTCCTCTTCCTCTCTCTTCCTCCTCTCTCTTCCTCCACTCTCTTCCTTCTCTCTCTTCCTCCTCA
>NW_027436627.1:0-43314 GCF_031877795.1 Strix aluco
TAAATCCTCCACACCCCCCCCCCCCCCCCAAAAATACCGTGGTTGGAGCCCAGGAGCTGCTGCGGCTGCTGCTGCTTGCGACGAGGCATCCCCCGAATTATATATTTTTGGGGGGAAAAACCCAAAAAAACGGGTCACAGTAACAAAAATTTTAAAAAAGGGGGGCGACAGGGCCAAAAAAAAAAAAAAAGGGGGGGGGACACCCCAAAACCCTCCCTTCCCCCGTCCCCGAGCCCCCCAAAGCGGGGCCCCACCAGGGACACGCCTCCCCCCCCCCTCCTTTCAAAAAACCCTTTTTTTCCCAAAACCGCCTTTATTTCCCCCATTTTCCTCCCTTTAACCCCTTCCCTTCCCTCCTGGGGGGGGGGGGGGGGGGGGCATTTTGGGGGGGACTGGGCTCATTTTTGGGGTGTATATTTAATTTGGGGGTAGCGTCTACTTGATTTTGGGGGTGTCCCACACTTATTTTTTGGGGTAAAATATTTCCTTTTGGGATGAAACACTTATTTTGAAGAATTACCAATTTTTGAAGGGATTCTAAACTTATTTTGGGGGGTTTCTACTTAATTTGCAGCATGTCCATTTATTTTGGGGGGGTTATTGGGGTATTTGAGGGATTTTGGGGGGGCGTGCCCACACTTATTTTTTGGGGTAAAATACTTATTTTTCAGGGTTAAACCCTTATTTAGTGATAAATATATTTATTTTAGAGGTTTATAAACTTATTTTTATGGGTTATAAACTTATTTTTATGGGTTGGGGGGGGTGGGCTCACTTTTGGGGTCTCTACTTTTGGGAGTATATATTTTTTTTTGGGGGGGGTGTACACTTATTTTTTGGGGTTAAATACCCAAATTTTGGTTTTTTGGGGGGTCGTAGACTTATTTTAGGAGTTATTTTGGGGGCGTATAAATATTTAAAAATATAAATTTATAAATAAATATTTTTGGCGAGTGTCTACTTTTTTTGGGGGGGGGGGGTTTGCTTATTTTTGGGGTGAAATACCTTTTTTTGGGGGGGGGAGTTATCCGCTTATTTTGGGGCGTTATCCGCTTATTTTGGGGTTGTACGCTTATTTTTTGGGGTTAAATATTTATTTTGGGGGGTTATACACTTTTTTGGGGCGTGGGCTTAATTTTGGGGGTGTATATTTTTAGGGAGTCTATTTTGGGGGGGGCACCTACTTAATTTGGGGCATTAAATACTGATTTTGGGGGAGTTATATACTTATTTTTTGAGGGGGATCTACTTATTTTGGGGGAAACCCACTCATTTTTGGGGCTTACAGACTTATTGGGGGGGGGGCTCAAGCGAAGCGGGGGGGGCTTTGCGGGGGCGAAGGGGGTTATTTTGGGGGGGGTTTCCCCACTTTTGGGGTTTTTTTTTTCTTACCTGGGGGGTTGTGCAGAAGTTGGGGTGCGTCGCCTCTAGATGTCCTGGGGGGGGGTGTGTGTGTGTAAAAGATGGGGTGAATGGAGCGACCCCCCCTCATTGTTGCCCCCCCCCCCCCCCCCAAGTTTTGGGGGACCCCCCCCAAACCCTGGACCCCCCCCCAAGGCCTAGTTCCCCCCTCCGGGGCCTACCTGGGCCTAGTCCCCCCCCTGAGGCCTCTCCGCGCCCCCCCCCGCCCCCAGGGGCCTCTTCAGGCCTCCGCCCCCCCCCGTCCCCCCGTCCCCCCCGCGCTTTGAACCCACCCCGAGCCGGTTGCTAAGGAAAATCCCGCGGTTGCTAAGGAAAATCCCGCGGTTGCTAAGGAAAACGGCGCGGTTGCTGGGGGGGGGGGAGGCGCTTCCGGGTTCCCCCGCCGCGCTCTGCGCAGGCGCGACGTCCCCGCCGTCACCGAAGCCACGCCCCTCCGAGCGCCGCCGGACCAATCAGCGCGCGTTGCTAGGCAGATTAGGGCGCCATTTCGCGGGGCGGGTGGTGCAAACCCCGCTCTTTTATTTATTTTATTGCTTTTTATTTTCTTTTTTTTTGAGGTTTATTTAATCTACTTTGATTTTCTTGTGAATTCATTTATTTTTATTATTATTTTTATTAGTCGGTTCGCCCTTTTACGCTTTAATTTGCTTTTATATTATTTAATTTCTACTTCCCTTTCAATCTTATTTTTTCTCTTTTTTGCTTTATTTTTAGGTTTTTATTGAATCGATTTTATTTATTTATTTCATTTATTTTTGCGTCTTTTATTCCCTTTTATTTCACTTTATTACTTTTTTAGACATGAAATTGATTTGATTCCATTTATCGAATAAATTTTTATTTCTTGAATTTCGTTACTTTTCACTTATTTATATTTCTTTGAATGCTTTTATTTTCCTGCATTTTTCACCTATTTTTCTGCATTTCATTCATTTCCCGTTTATTTCACCCGTTTCACCTTCCTTTGGTTTAATCTTTCATGTATATTTCCTTATTTATTTTATTTATTTTACCAAATTTTTATTTCTTCACCCATTTCAGCGCTTCCATTTATTTCTATTTCATTTATTTCTGGTATTTTTATGTATTTTTATTGTTGCTTTATTCCTACGCAATTATTTTTTACGGATTTTGATTTCCGTTTCTTCTATATTTATTTTATTCCATTTATTTTGCTTTATTCCTTTTATTTCCTTTTATTCCTGGTATTCAGGTTTTTTTTTTTTTTTTAAATTCCATTTATTTTATTTCCTTTAATTCCTTTTATGCCTTTTAATCACTTTCTTGTTACTCCTTTATTTATTTTATTCCATTTCTTCTATTTTTATTCAATTTCTTTTATTTTATTCAATTTCTTTTATTTTATTCAATTTCTTTTGGTTTTAGTCAATTTCTTTTGGTTTTAGTCAATTTCTTTTAGTTTTATTCAATTTCTTTTGTTTTAGTCAATTTCTTTTGGTTTTAGTCAATTTCTTTTAGTTTTAGTCAATTTCTTTTGGTTTTAGTCAATTTCTTTTGGTTTTAGTCAATTTCTTTTATTTTTATTCAATTTCTTTTATTTTTATTCAATTTCTTTTGGTTTTAGTCAATTTCTTTTAGTTTTAGTCAATTTCTTTTGGTTTTAGTCAATTTCTTTTGGTTTTAGTCAATTTCTTTTGGTTTTAGTCAATTTCTTTTATTTTTATTCAATTTCTTTTATTTTATTCAATTTCTTTTGGTTTTAGTCAATTTCTTTTATTTTATTCAATTTCTTTTATTTTATTCAATTTCTTTTAGTTTTATTAAATTTCTTTTGGTTTTAGTCAATTTTTTTAAATTTTTATTCCATTTCTTTTATTTTAGTCAATTTCTTTTGGTTTTAGTCAATTTCTTTTATTTTTATTCCATTTTCTTTCCCTTTCACATCATTTCATTTCTTTTTATTCAATTTATTTTTTTCATTCCTTTTACATTTTTTATGGTTTATTCCACTTTATTTATTTTTTTATTTCATATATTTATTCCCCCTTTTTTCCCTTTTATTCCCTTTATTGTCTTTTTAGGCCATTCATTCCATTTATTTTATTATTCTATTTATTTTATTCCATTTATTTCCTTTTTATTCCATTTTTTTTTCCACTTTTTAAAATTTCAGTTTATTCCCTTTATTTTCTTTTTATTCCACTTATTTTCTTTTATTCCATTTATTTATTTATTTTATTTTATTTTATTCCACTTCCCTCCCCGTCACTCCGCGGGCGCCTCCCCTCCCCCCCCCCCCCCCCCAAAAAAAAAAAAAAAAAAAACCGGCGTTATTAAAGTTGCTGGGTTTGGGGTTTTTTTCCCCCCAAAAAGTTTATGATTTTTCAGGCAACACCAAGAAGAGAAATAATGATAAATAAAATAATAATAATAATAAAAAATTCGTGCGGTTTTCTTCCAAATATAAGAATAATGGTAAAAATAAAATAGCCCGGAAAATAATAATAGTAGTAATAATAGTGATAATAGTAATAATAATAATAATAATAATAATAATAATAACTAATAAAAATAATAACTAATAACAATAAGTAATAAAACACTAATAAAATAATAAAATAATAAATACTAATAAAATAATAAAATACGAAAAAAATAATAAAATAATAATAAAATATAAAATACGAAAAAATAATAAAATAATAAAAAATAATAAAATAATAAAAATAATAAAATACTAATAAAATAATAAAATAATAATAAAATACGAATAAAATAATAAAGCCAATAATAATAATTATAATAATAATAACAACTAATAAAATACTAATAAAATAATAAAATACGAATAAAATGATAAAACCAATAATAATAATAACTACTAATAAAATACTAATAAAATATTAATAAAACAATAAAATAATAAAATACGAAAAATAATAAAATACTAATAAAATAATAAAATACGAAAAAATAATAAAATAATAATAAAATAATAAAATACGAAAAAATAATAAAATACGAATAAAATAATAAAGCCAATAATAACAATAACAACTAATAAAATACTAATAAAATATAAAATACGAATAAAATGATAAAACCAATGATAATGATAATAACTAGTAAAATATGAATAAAATAATAATAAAATAATAAAATAATAAAATAAAATAATAAATAATAAAAAATAATAAAATAATAAAAAATAATAAAATACTAATAAAATAATAAAATAATAATAAAATACGAATAAAATAATAAAGCCAATAATAATAATTATAATAATAATAACAACTAATAAAATACTAATAAAATAATAAAATACGAATAAAATGATAAAACCAATAATAATAATAACTACTAATAAAATACTAATAAAATATTAATAAAACAATAAAATAATAAAATACTAAAAAATAATAAAATACTAATAAAATAATAAAATTATTAATATACTAATAAAATAATAAAGCCAATAATAATAATAATAATAACTACTAATAAAATGCTAATAAAATAATAAAATACGAACAAAATAATGAAATACTAATAAAGTAATAAAATACTAATAAAATAATAAAGTAATAATAAATAATAAAGCCAATAATAATAATAATAACTAATAAAATGCTAATAAAGTAATAAATTACGAATAAAATAATAAAATAATAATAAAGTAATAAAGCCAATAATAATAATAATAATAACTAATAAAATACGAATAAAATACTAAAATACTGATAAAATAATAAAATACTAATACAATAATAGAATACGAATGAAGTAATAAAATACTAATAAAGTAATTAAATAATAAGAAAATACTAAAATAATAATAAAATAATAAAATAACAATAAAATACTAAAATACGAATAAAATAATAAAATACGAATAAAATAATAAAAGACTAATAAAATACAAAAATAATAATAAAATGCTAAAATACGAATAATAAAATACTAATAAAATGATAAAACCAATAATAATAATAATGATAATAATAATAACTAATAAAATACTAATAAAATAATAAAATACTGATAAAATGGTGAAACCAATACTAATAACGATAATAATAATAAAATAAATAATCGGATAAAATTAATAATAATTATAAAATCGCGCGGGTTCCTACTAAAAATCAGAATTAAAAAGAAATCGAGCGGGGCGGGTTTTGGGGCAAAATCCCGAGATTGACAAAATCCCGAATAATTCCGGTGAGGCCGTTGGTGATGAGCGGGGGGCGGGGCAGGAGGGGGCGGGGCAGGAGGGGGCGGGGCAGAGTCACAAACCCTCGTTAATTCGTCCAGTCGGGGCTGTCAGTGCCGGGCCGTTACGTCACGGTGATGACGTAATTAACGAGGGCGGTGCTGCCGGGAGAGCGACGGGACCGGGGGCGGGGGGGCGGGGGGGGATGATGGGAAATAGTGGGAAATAGTAAAGTAATAAAAATAATAGAAATAATAAAAAGAATAAAAAAAAGAATAAAAAAGAATAAAAAAGAATAAAAAAGAATAAAAAGAATAAAAAATCATAAAATAATAAAAGGAATAAAAACGAATAAAAATAATGAAAAATAATTTTAAAAAGATAAAAATTAATAAAAATAATAAAAATAATAAAAATGATAAAATAATAAAAAGAATAAAAAAAATAAAAACAGTAAAAAGAATAAAAAGAATAAAAAATCATAAAATAATAAAAATAATAAAAACTAATACAAATAATAAAACCGATAAAAAGAATAAAAAATAATAAAGATAAAAATTAAAAATAATAAAAATAATAAAAATGATAAAATAACAGAAAATGATAAAATTAATAAAATTAATAAAACCAATAATAAATCAAAATAATAAAATTAATAAAATTTATAAAAAATAATAAAAATGATAAAAATAATAAAAATAACAAAAATAATAAGAATAATAAAAATAAAAATAATAAAATAAATAAAAATAACTGAAGTAATAAAAATAATAAAAACAATTAAAAAATACAAATAATAGAAATAATTTAAAATAATAAAAATAATAAGAATAATAAAAAACAATAAGAATAATAAAATAAATTAAAACAAAAGTAATGAAAATAATAAAAATAATAAAATTAATAAAAATAATTAAAATGATAAAATAATAAAAATAATAACAATAATAACAAGAACAAGAATAACAAGAATAATGAAAATAATAAAAATAATTAAAATAACAATAATAGAAATAAAAATAATAAAATAATTAAAATAATAGACATTTAATAATAACAACCGTAATGGAAATAAAAATAAAAACAGTCGTAAAAAATGAATAAAACTAAAATTAATAGAAATAAAAATATAAAGTTAAAAAGAATAAGAATAAGTCATGAAAGTCATGAAAATACAAGTAATACAATAAGAATAAAAATAATCAAAATAATAAAAATAAACATAAAATTATAAAAATAAAAATAGTAAAAAGAATAAGATTTAAAATAATAAAAAGAATAAAAATACAAATAATAGAAGTAATAAAAGTAATGAAAATACTAAAAAACAATCAAAGAATAAAAATAATTAAAATAATAAGAATAACATTAAAAATCATAAAAGTAATAAAAATACAAACAGACGTAATAAAAAGAATAAAAATACCAAAATAAAAGCAGTAAAAATTTAAAAATAATAAAAATTCTAAAAATTATAAAATAAAAGTAATAGAAGTAATAAAAATACAAGTAACAAAAAGAATAAAAATACTAAAATAAAATTTTTTTTAAAATGATAAAAGTAATAAAATAATAAAAATAGTGAAAATAATGAAAATACTAAAATAAGAACAATAAAAAAATATAAGTACTAAAATAAAAACAATAAAAATTAAAAATAATCAAATGACAACAGGAATAAAATAATAAACATAATAAAAATCCTGAAATAAGAACAATAAAAATAACACAAAGCCTAAAATAAAACCAATATAAATTAAAAATAATAAAATAAAATAATTTAAATAAAAAATAGTCAAAATCCTAAAATAAGAACAATAAAAAAATAATAATGTAAGTGCTGAAATAAAAACAATAAAAATTAAAAATAATGAAATTATAAAAGTAGTCAAATAATGAAAATAATGAAAATAATGAAAATAATTAAAATAATGAAAATAATGAAAATATAAATAATGAAAATAATGAAAATAAAAATAATGAAAATAATGAAAATAATGAAAATAATGAAAATATAAATAATGAAAATAATGAAAATAATAAAAATAATGAAAATAATGAAAATAATGAAAATATAAATAATGAAAATAATGAAAATAATGAAAATAATGAAAATAATGAAAATAATGAAAATAAAAATAATGAAAATAATGAAAATAAAAATAATGAAAATAATGAAAATAATGAAAATAAAAATAATGAAAATAATGAAAATAATGAAAATAATGAAAATAATGAAAATAAAAATAATGAAAATAATAAAAATAATGAAAATAATGAAAATAATGAAAATAATAAAAATAATGAAAATAATGAAAATAATGAAAATAATGAAAATAATGAAAATATAAATAATGAAAATAATGAAAATAATTAAAATAATGAAAATAATGAAAATCCTAAAATAAGAATAAAAATAATCAAAATAATATAAAAACTAATATAAACCCGATACAAATTAAAAATAATAAAATGATAAAAGTAATAAAATAATAAAATAATAAAACTAGTAAAAATATTAAAAATAATAAACATTAAAAAATCCTGAAATAAGAACCATAAAAATAATCAAAATCATATCAGTACTAAAAGAAAAACAATTAAAAAATAATAAAATAGTAACAGTAATAAAAGAATAAAAGTAATTAATAAAAATAATGAAAATGACAAAAATACTAAAATACGAACAGTAAGAAATCATGAAAAGAATATAAAAACTAAAATGAAACCAATAAAAATTTAAAAGAATAAAAGAATAAAAGAATAAAAGTAATAAAATAAAAATAATAGAATAATAAAATAATAAAAATAATGAAAATAAAAATAATGAAAATAATGAAAATAATAAAAATAATAAAAATCCTGAAATAAGACCAATAAAAATAATAAAAATAATATAAAACCTAAAATAAACCCCATAGAAACTAAAAATAATAAAATATTAAATTAATTTAAAGGAAAAAATAACAAAAATAACAAAAATAATAAAATAATACCGAAAATAACACAAATAAGCCGATTCTCCCAATTTCCACCCAGTAGCGATCGTGACAATAATCCGGCGTTTCCCACAAAAAAATAATAAAATTTAGACAACAAACCCCATTTTTAATCAATAGACCCCTTCCCCTCATGAATTATTAATCAGCCTCATTAATTATTAATCAGCCTCATTAATTATTAATCGGCCTCATTAACCCCCCCCCCCCCCCGCCCCACTCGCACCTGCTGCCGCGTCTCCACACGCTGAGGGGGGGGGCGCCCCTTTTTCTGGGCTAAACCCGCCCGTTTCGGGGTTTCCCCGGCACCTGCTGCTGCCAAAAACATCCATTTACGCACCCGAAACCCCAAAAAGGGCTTTTTTTCCCCCAAATTTAGGCCCTGGTCTCGTTTTCGGGCTTTTAATTGCAGCTGCTGCTCTCGGCACCTGAATTTCGGGGGGGAATTAAATTTAGGCCACGGGGCCCTTAATTAGAGCGAATAATTAACTTTATTAGGGCGAATAATTAAGCCTATTCCCCAGGCCCACTTAATTAGGCCTAATAATTAAGACTTTTAGGGCCAATAATTAAATTTATCCCCCAGCCGCTCTTAATTAAGGCGAATAATTAGGTCATTAGGCCTAATAATTAAGTGTTTTAGGGCCAATAATTAAATTTATCCCCTGGCCGCTCTTAATTAAGGCAAATAATTAGGTCATTAGGCCTAATAATTAAGTGTTTTAGGGCCAATAATTAAATTTACCCCCCAGCCACTCTTAATTAAGGAGAATAATTAGGTCATTAGGCCTAATAATTAAGTGTTTTAGAGCCAATAATTAAATTTACCCCCCGGCTGCTCTTAATTAAGGCAAATAATTAGGTCATTAGGGCTAATAATTAAGTGGTTTAGGGCCAATAATTAAATTTATCCCCCAGCTGCTCTTAATTAAGGCGATTAACTCGACCGGTTGTACCAAACATTGATCATGTGCAGCAAAACTCAACAATTTTTACCCCAAATCTCGACCGTTTCTGCCCCAAACCTTGACTCTTCGCACCGACACTCAACCATTTGCCCCAAACTTTGACTTTTTGCCCCAAACCTTGACTGGTTTTACCAAACACCGACCTTATGAGGCAAAACTCAACCTTTTTTACCTCAGACTTCCACCATTTTTGCCCCAAATCCAACCATTTGCCCCAAATCTTGACCGTTTCTGCCCCAAACCTTGACTTTTTTTGCACTGAGCCTCAACCGTTTGCCCCAAACTTCCATTATTTTGCCCCAAACCTTGACTGGTTGTACCAAACATTGACCATTTGCAGTAAATCTTGACCATTTTTACCCCAATCCTCAACCAGTTGCCCCAAGTCTCAACCATTTTTGCCCCAAATCTTGACCATTTCTGCCCCAAACCTTGACTTTTTTTACACTGAGCCTCAACCATTTGCCCCAAACTTTGACTTTTTGCCCCAAACCTTGACTGGTTGTACCAAACACCAACCTTATGAGACAAAACTCAACCATTTTTACCTCAGACCTCCACCGTTTTTGCCCCAAATCTCGACCGTTTCTGCCCCAAACCTTGACTTTTTTTACACTGAGCCTCAACCATTTGCCCCAAACTTTGACTTTTTGCCCCAAACCTTGACTGGTTGTACCAAACACCGACCTTATGAGGCAAAACTCAACCATTTTTACCTCAGACCTCGACCGTTTTTGCCCCAAATCTCGACCGTTTCTGCCCCAAACTTTGACTCTTTGCACCGACACTCAACCATTTGCCCCAAACTTTGACTTTTTGCCCCAAACCTTGACTTTTTGCCCCAAACCTTGACTGGTTTTACCAAACACCGACCTTATGAGGCAAAACTCAACCTTTTTTACCTCAGACTTCCACCATTTTTGCCCCAAATCCAACCATTTGCCCCAAATCTTGACCGTTTCTGCCCCAAACCTTGACTTTTTTTGCACTGAGCCTCAACCGTTTGCCCCAAACTTCCATTATTTTGCCCCAAACCTTGACTGGTTGTACCAAACATTGACCATTTGCAGTAAATCTTGACCATTTTTACCCCAATCCTCAACCAGTTGCCCCAAGTCTCAACCATTTTTGCCCCAAATCTTGACCATTTCTGCCCCAAACCTTGACTTTTTTTACACTGAGCCTCAACCATTTGCCCCAAACTTTGACTTTTTGCCTCAAACCTTGACTGTTTTTACCAAACATTGACCTTATGAGGCAAAACTCAACCATTTTTACCTCAGACCTCCACCATTTTTGCCCCAAATCCAACCATTTGCCCCAAATCTTGACCGTTTCTGCCCCAAACCTTGACTTTTTTTACACTGAGCCTCAACCATTTGCCCCAAACTTTGACTTTTTGCCCCAAACCTTGACTGGTTGTACCAAACACCGACCTTATGAGGCAAAACTCAACCATTTTTACCTCAGACCTCGACCGTTTTTGCCCCAAATCTCGACCGTTTCTGCCCCAAACTTTGACTCTTTGCACCGACACTCAACCATTTGCCCCAAACTTTGACTTTTTGCCCCAAACCTTGACTTTTTGCCCCAAACCTTGACTGGTTTCACCAAACACCGACCTTATGAGGCAAAACTCAACCTTTTTTACCTCAGACTTCCACCATTTTTGCCCCAAATCCAACCATTTGCCCCAAATCTTGACCGTTTCTGCCCCAAACCTTGACTTTTTTTGCACTGAGCCTCAACCGTTTGCCCCAAACTTCCATTATTTTGCCCCAAACCTTGACTGGTTGTACCAAACATTGACCTTATGAGGCAAAACTCAACCATTTTTACCTCAGACCTCGACCATTTTTGCCCCAAATCTCAACCGTTTCTGCCCCAAACCTTGACTCTTCGCACCGACACTCAACCATTTGCCCCAAACTTTGACTTTTTGCCCCAAACCTTGACTGGTTGTACCAAACATTGACCATTTGCGGTAAATCTTGACCATTTTTACCCCAATCCTCAACCAGATGCCCCAAGTCTCAACCATTTTTGCAGCAAATCTCAACCATTTACCCCAAAACTCGTCTATTTTCACAGACTCACAGAATCATCTCGGTTGGGAAAGACCTTGAAGATCACCGAGTCCAACCATTCTGTAGATTCTTGGGGCAAAGATTTTGGGGCAGATGTTGGGAATTTGGGGCAGACGTTGGGAATTTGGGACACATCAGAGGGGTGTTGGGGCTCGGAGAACAAAAAGGCCAAAATTGAGGCGCCCGGTTTCGGCATCACCCCCCAAATCTGTCCCTGGGGAGGGGGTCGGCGGGGCTGGGTCACACAATCCCAGAATCATCCAGGTTGGAAAAGCCCTTGAAGATCCTCCAGTGCCACCATGAGCCTCACACTGACCCTTCTCTGGGCCCAGCCGGGACCCGGCCCCGATCCTGGAGCCCTGCGTGACCCCGGCCCTGAGCCCAGACCCTCACCCTGAGCCCAGACCCTGCCCCCAGCCCAGCCCCCTCCCTGTGCCCAGACCCCCCCAGGATCCCAAATTTGCTCCCCCGAGGCCGGTGCCAGCCTGGAGCAGGGACTGGGGGGACCTGGGGGTCTCCCCTTGTGTCAAAGTTTTGGTCAAAAAAGGTTGAGACTTTGGGCAACGGATTGACATTTGAGGCAAAAATGCTCAAGATTTGCTGCAAACAGTTGATGTTTGCTACAACCAGTCAAAGTTTGGGGCAAATAGTCAAAGTTTGGGGCAAATGGTTGAGACTCAGTGCAAAGAGTCAAGGTTTGGGGCAAAACCAGTCGAGTTTTGGGGCACAAATGTTTGAGACTCCGGCAACTGGTTGAGGTTTGAGGTAAAAATGGTGAAGATTTGCTGCTAAACGGTCGATGTCTGGTACAACCAGTGAAGGTTTGGGGCAAAAACAATTGAAGTTGGGGAAATATGGTTGAGACCCAATGAAAAAGGTTGAGTTTGGGGCAAAACCAGTCAAGGTTTGGGGCAAAACCAGTCAAGACTCAGTGCAAACGGTCAAGACTTGGGATAAACATGGTCAAGGTTTGGGGCAAATGGTTGAGATTGGGGTGAAAATAGTTGAGTTTTGGGGCAGAAATGGTCAAGGTTGGGGAAATGGTTGAGACTTGAGATGAAAATGGACAAATTTTGGGGTAAATGGTTGAGATTTGCTGCAAAAATGGACGAGAGTTGGGGGCAAATGCTTCAGGCTTTGGGCCAACACTTGAACTTTGGGGCAAACGGTCACTCACGGTGCAGAAAGTCAAGGGTTGGGGCAAATGGTGAAGACTCGGGACAAGGATCTGGGATGGGTTCAGCGGTTTTGGGAGGGTTTGGGGACACGGCGGAGGGACGTTGGGGCTCAGGGCCGGGGTTGGTGCCACCACCACTACCAGGTTCTTTGGCGCAGTAGTAGGTGGCCGTGTCGTCGTCCCTGAGGCCGCTCATCTGCAGCGTGACCGTGCTCTGGGCGTTGTCTCTGGAGATGGTGGAGCGACCTCGGACTGACGGTGCATAGTAGGTGTCACCAATGGTGCCAACAGCCGCAACGAACTCGATGCCCTTCCCGGGCGCCTGTCGCAGCCACTGCATGTCGAAGCTGCTGAAGGTGAAGCCGGAGCCCTTGCAGACGAGGGTCAGGGACCCCCCGGGGGCCCGGAGGCCTCCTCCAGTCTCCACCAATTCCACGGCCGCCCGCAGCCCTGCGGAGGGAAAAATTGAGGCACCTGGTCCCGGCATCAACCCCCAGGGGATCCTCCAGTATCTTCTCCTCCTCCTCCTCACACTCTCCCATGTAGGACCCAGCCCCACTGAGCCCTCCCCGAGCACAGATTTGGGGGTCAATACCGGGATTAGGAGACTCAATTCTGACAAATTTGAGTCAGCTGGTCCTGGCATCGACCCCCAGGGGATTCCCCAGCACCTTCTTCTCCTCCTCCTCCTCACACCCTCCCAGGTAGGACCCAGCCCCGCCAACGCCCTCCCTGGGCGCGGATTTGGGAGAATGATGTCAAAATCTGGCGCTTCAATTTTTGCCCTTTTTGTCTTCCGCAGGGCTGCGGGCGGCCGTGGAATTGGTGGAGACCGGAGGAGGCCTCCGGGTCCCCGGGGGGTCCCTGACCCTCGTCTGCAAGGGCTCCGGCTTCACCTTCAGCAGCTTCAGCATGAACTGGGTGCGACAGGCGCCCGGGAAGGGGCTCGAGTGGGTCGCGCAAATTACCAGCGGTGGTAGCACCTACTACGCGCCGTCGGTCAAAGGTCGCTTCACCATCTCCAGGGACAACGCCCAGAGCACGGTCACGCTGCAGATGAGCAGCCTCAGGGACGACGACACGGCCACCTACTACTGCGGGAAAGAACCTGGGGGCAGCTCGGCCCCGTCCCGCCAGGAAATCCCCCATCCAGGGGGTTTTTGGGGGGGGCAGCGATGCGGGGCTATGCCCCGCTCCCCTGCCCTGGGCCCGACATTCTGAGCTGCCCCTGGACCCTACCCTGAGCCCAGAGCCCCACCCCGACCTCGCTCTGGGCACCCAGACCCCGGCCTGCACCTGCCAGCTCCAGCACAGGGACCCCTAAGCCCTGCCCAGAGCCTAAACCCCCCCGTCGTCACCCCAAACATCTGCTCAGGACCAAACCTCTGCCCTCAGCCCAGACCCCAGCGTCACGCTCAGACGCGGGTGAGCTGCGTCCCCAAATTCCAGACAATCTCCCCAAAACTCTTCAGCTGAGCCTGAGCATCCCTGCGCTGCCTCAAGACTCCAGCGTCCATCGCAGGGGCACCCTAAGCCCAGCCCAGTGCCCAAATCCTCAGCTCTAGACCCGGCTGGATGCGGCACAACAGTCCCATCCTCTGTCCCCCTCCCACCCCCGGGGAGTTCTGTCCCCACTCCAGCCCCTTCCCGGGAGCCCCCAGGACGTTGCGGAGCTGCTGGGGGTGACGCTGGTGCCCTGACAGATTAGACAGAGGGCAGGGATTGGGGCCAAAAGCCCAGGATTTGGGGTTGAGGAAGGGTTTTGTGCTTGGTGCAGGGGTCCAGGCTTGAGACAAGTCCTGGGTTTTGTGCAGGGATTGGAAGGCAATGCTGGGATTTGGGGACACAGCACAGGGGTGTTGGGGCTCGGTGCCACCACCACCACTATAAGCACGTTTGGCGCAGTAGTAGGTGGCCGTGTCGTCGTCCCTGAGGCTGCTCATCTGCAGCGTGACCGTGCTCTGGGCGTTGTCCCTGGAGATGGTGAAGCGGCCTTGGACCGACGGCGCGTACAAGGTGCTACCACCATCCTTGTTAATATACGCGACGTACTCAAGCCCCTTCCCAGGCGCCTGTCGCACCCAGTACATGCTGAAGCTGCTGAAGGTGAAGCCGGAGCCCTTGCAGACCAGGGTCAGGGACCCCCCGGGGTTCTGGACCCAGCCAGGACCCTGCCCCAATCCTGGCTCCAAGCCCACACCCTAATACTGAGCCCTGAACCCAGCCCCTGCCCCCAGCCCAGCCCCTCCCTGTGCCCAGACCCCCCCAGGGTCCCAGAGCCCCCCCAGGCTGTGGCGGGGAAGCTCCTGCTGAGGAAAAGGCCTGAGTTTTGTCCAAATCGATTCCCCCGGTCTCTGGTTTGTACAGAAACATCCACGGAACTGGGGGCGGGTGGGGGAGCGTTCCCGACCCCCCGTCACTGGTGTGCGGGGAACGCCGGGGTCTGTCTGCGGAGCTGCCGCCAGCAACTGGGTGAAGCCCGTGAAGGACAGAACGGGGTCGGAGCGACAGCGAAGGCTCCGCAGAGACCTGCAGGTGTGCGGGGACAGGAACTGAAAGAGCAACGCGGGAGGAAAGATAAAATGGGTCTGAAAAGAGAAAAGCTGCTAAAAACTGCGGGGCTGAGGCGATCGGGGGGTCCCTGACCCTCATCTGCAAGGGCTCCGGCTTCACCTTCAGCAGCTTCACCATGCTCTGGGTGCGACAGGCGCCCGGGAAGGGGCTCGAGTGGGTCGCGAGTATTTACAACGATGGTGGTAGCACCTGGTACGCGTCATCGGTCAAAGGCCGCTTCACCATCTCCAGGGACAACGCCCAGAGCACGGTCACGCTGCAGATGAGCAGCCTCAGGGACGACGACACGGCCACCTACTACTGCGTCAAATACGCTGGTGCTGGTGCTTATGGTGGTTATGGTGGCCCCGAGCCCCAACACCCCTGTGCTGTGTCCCCAAATCGCAGCTTTGTCCCCAAATCCCTGCACAAAACCCAGACCTTGTCTCAAGCCTGGACCCCTGCACCAAGCACAAAACCCTTCCTCGAGCCCAAGTCCTGGGCTTTTGGCCCCAATCCCTGCCCTGCTCATCCTCTGCCAGGGCTCTGACTTCACCCCCAGCAGCTCCGCAATGTTCTGGCTCCAACAGGCACCTGGACCCTTCCCCAAACCCTCGCACCAGTCCCAGGGCCCTGCCCAGAGCCCGGAAATCCCCACCCTGCACCCCCAAATCCCAGCATCTCCCCCCAAATCCTCACCCCGAGCATCAGTGTCCCAACCCTGCATCCCAAAGTCCCAACATCTGCCCCAAAATCCCAACATCTGCCCCAAAATCTTTGCCCCAAGAATCTACAGAATGGTTGGACTCGGTGATCTTCAAGGTCTTTTCCAACCGAGATGATTCTGTGAGTCTGTAAAAATAGATGAGTTTTGGGGAAAATGGTTGAGATTTGTTGCAAAAATTGACGAGACTTGTTGGCAAATGGTTGAAGTTTTGGGCCAACACTTGAAGTTTGGGGCAAACGGTCACTCATGGTGCAGAAAGTCAAGGGTTGGGGCAAACGGTGAAGACTCGGGGCGAGATTCTGGGATGGGTTCAGCGGTTTTGGGAGGGTTTGGGGACACGGCGGAGGGACGTTGGGGCTCAGGGCCGGGGTGGGAGCCATTACCAGCACCATCTTCTCTGGCGCAGTAGTAGGTGGCCGTGTCGTCGTCCCTGAGGCTGCTCATCTGCAGCGTGACCGTGCTCTGGGCGTTGTCCCTGGAGATGGTGAAGCGGCCTTTGACCGACGGCGCGTAGGAGGTGCCACTACTATCGTCATGAATACCCGCGACGTACTCGAGCCCCTTCCCGGGCGCCTGTCGCACCCAGAGCATGGTGAAGCTGCTGAAGGTGAAGCCGGAGCCCTTGCAGACGAGGGTCAGGGACCCCCCGATCGCCTCAGCCCCGCAGTTTTTAGCAGCTTTTCGCTTTTCAGACCCATTTTATCTTCCCTCCCGCGTTGCTCTTTCAGTTCCTGTCCCCGCACACCTGCAGGTCTCTGCGGAGCCTTCGCTGTCGCTCCGACCCCGTTCTGTCCTTCACGGGCTTCACCCAGTTGCTGGCGGCAGCTCCGCAGACAGACCCCGGCGTTCCCCGCACACCAGTGACGGGGGGTCGGGAAGGGAGGAGGTGAAGGGACCCCCCGGGGGTCTGGATCCAGCTGGGACCCTGCCCCAATCCTGGAGCCCAGCCCAACATTTGGTCCAAGCCCAGACCCTGAGCCAGAAATATAAAAAATAAAAAATTGAGGCGCCCGATCTCGGCATCGTTCCCCCAAATCCAGGCCCAGGGAGGGGGTTGGTGGGCCTGGATCCTACGTGGGAGAGTGCGAGGAAGAGGAGGAGGAGAAGGTGCTGGGGGATCCCCTGGTGGTGGATGCTGGGACCAGGCGACTCAATTTTTGGATTTTCTTCTTCCGCAGGGCTGCGGGCGGCCGTGGAATTGGTGGAGACCGGAGGAGGCCTCCGGGCCCCCGGGGGGTCCCTGACCCTCGTCTGCAAGGGCTCCGGCTTCACCTTCAGCAGCACCTACATGCAGTGGGTGCGACAGGCGCCCGGGAAGGGCATCGAGTACGTCGCGGCTATTACCAACGATGGTGGTTGGACAGGCTACGCGCCGTCGGTCAAAGGTCGCTCCACCATCTCCAGGGACAACGCCCAGAGCACGGTCACGCTGCAGATGAGCAGCCTCAGGGACGACGACACGGCCACCTACTACTGCGCCAAAGAAGCTGGTAGTGGTGCTGGTACCAAGCCCGGCCCCGTGTCCCCAAATCCCAGAAAAGTCCCAAAAATCTGTGCATCAAACCCAGGAGCTGCCACAAGCCCGTGTGAGGATCTGAGGGAGTTGATGCCTCAAACATTCACCGACACAGAAAACCTCGAGGCCCAGCTGCACCTTTGGGTCAGTCTCAGGAACCTCCCCCCAGGCCGCGGGCGTGTCTCGAAGGCTG
Source organism: Strix aluco (assembly GCF_031877795.1). NCBI lineage: Eukaryota > Metazoa > Chordata > Aves > Strigiformes > Strigidae > Strix > Strix aluco. The sequence goes on from NW_027436627.1 coordinate 17,817, forward strand.
CACCCCCCCACTCCCGGGCAGCTGCACCCACAAACTCCTTCGGTGGGTCTCAGAGGGGGAGACGGGGGCTGAGGGAAACCAAATATTGACCAGCGGCTCCGTCGTGTCCCAGCCCCCGCGCGCCATCGCTCACGCCCTGCGAAGGGGCGGCAGTTCCGCCCCGGAGGCAGCAAAAACCTGCGGGATCAGAGGAAAAAAAAACCCTAAATTTGGGCAGAAACGCTCATCGGCTGCTGCCAGGGACTGAAAAGGCGACAGAAATTTGCCGGGTGTGCGCCCACCCCGCAGCCGGGTCCCTGTGCGCCCCCCACCCAGGATCAGCGGGGCCGGGGCCGCGGGGGGCCCAGGGGCGCTGATCCGCGTTGCTTGGACTCGCGGCCTTGCCTGCCCTCCCCTCCCCTCCCCTTCCCTTCCCGCCCTTTCGTGCCGGGTTATAACCGACCACGTCGCTGATTCCCCTTCTCCGAGTGGGAATCGTTCTCCAGCGCCCGCGAAAGGTTTTAACCGGGCGTTGGGTCTCGTTTCAGCTCAATTGACCCCGCGGGGATCACAGAACCGTTCGACTCTGCGGGCTTCCAGGACGGGTGGGGACAGAGGTGACGTCAGAGCGCTGGCAGTGGGTGAGCAGGGCAGGGATTGGGGCCAAAAGCCCAGGATTTGGGCTCGAGGAAGGGTTTTGTGCTTGGTGCAGGGGTCAAGGCTTGAGACAAGGCCTGGGTTTTGTGCTGGGATTTGGGTTCCATGCTGGGATCTGGGGACACGGGGCCGGGCTCGGTGCCACCTCTACCAGTAAAACCTTTGGCGCAGTAGTAGGTGGCCGTGTCGTCGTCCCTGAGGCTGCTCATCTGCAGCGTGACCGTGCTCTGGGCGTTGTCCCTGGAGATGGTGAAGCGGCCTTTGACCGACGGCGCGTATCTTGTGGTACTACCACTGCTGCTAATTTCTGCGACGTACTCGAGCCCCTTCCCGGGCTCCTGTCGCACCCACTGCATGGTGAAGCTGCTGAAGGTGAAGCCGGAGCCCTTGCAGACGAGGGTCAGGGACCCCCCGGGGGTTTGGATCCAGCAGGACCCTGCCCTGATTCTGGAGCCCAGCCCAACATTTGGTCCAGGATTAGTCCCTCACACTGAGCCCAGACCCCTCCCTGTGCCCAGACCCCCCCAGGGTCCCAGATTTGCTCCCCCGAGGCTGGTGCCAGCCTGGAGCAGGGACTGGGGGGACCTGGGGGTCTCCCCTTGTGCCCCCATCCCAGGGCTGCGGGCGGCTGTGGAATTCCATGGAACCAATTCCATGGCCACCAGCAGCCCTGCGGAGGAAGAAAGGACAGAATTGAGTCACCTGGTCCTGGCATCGACCCCCAGGGGATCCCCCAGCACCTTCTTCTCCTCCTCCTCCTCACAACCTCCATGGTAGGACCCAGCCCTGCCAACACCCTCCCGGGGAGCGGAGTTCAGGGTTGATGCTGGGACCAGGTGCCTCAATTCTGTCCTTTTTGTCTTCCGCAGGGCTGCGGGCGGCCGTGGAATTGGTGGAGACCGGAGGAGGCCTCCGGGCCCCCGGGGGGTCCCTGACCCTCGTCTGCAAGGGCTCCGGCTTCACCTTCAGCAGCTTCAGAATGCACTGGGTACGACAGGCGCCCGGGAAGGGGCTCGAATACGTCGGCTATATTAACAGCGATGGTAGCACAGGCTACGCGCCGTCGGTCAAAGGCCGCTTCACCATCTCCAGGGACAACGCCCAGAGCACGGTCACGCTGCAGATGAGCAGCCTCAGGGACGACGACACGGCCACCTACTACTGCGCCAAATGTGCTTATAGTGGTGGTGGTGGCACCAAGCCCCAACACCCCTGTGCTGTGTCCCCAAATCTCAACATTGTCCCCAAATCCCTGCATAAAACCCAGGACTTGTCTCAAGCCTGGACCCCTGCACCAAGCACAGAACCCTTCCTCGAGCCCAAATCCTGGGCTTTTGGCCCCAATCCCTGCCCTGCTCATCCTCTGCCAGGGCTCTGACTTCACCCCCAGCAGCTCCGCAATGTTCTGGCTCCAACAGGCACCTGGACCCTTCCCCAAACCCTCGCACCAGTGCCAGGGCCCTGCCCAGAGCCCGGAAATCCCCACCCTGCACCCCCAAATCCCAGCATCTCCCCCAAATCCTTGCTCTGAGCCCAGATCAGTGGAACCACCATCCCAAATCTTATCGTCTTGGGCCGGGATTGGGGCTCAGTGCTCGGGGCTGGGATGGGGGAGGATGCGCTGGGTGCCGTGGGTCCAGGCCTTGGGCAGGATTTGAGCTGGGATCAAGGTCTCTGGGGTGGGTGGAAGGGTCCGGGGTGGGCGGGGGGATGTCAGGAAGATGCTGGGAACTGAACAACAGCACCGGGATGTTCTGGGTGGGGGTGATTGAGGGGTCAGGGAGGGGCTGGGACGTGGGGACACAGCACAGGGGTGTTGGGGCTCGGGGCCACCATAACTACCAGCACCAGCATATTTGGCGCAGTAGTAGGTGGCCGTGTCGTCGTCCCTGAGGCTGCTCATCTGCAGCGTGACCGTGCTCTGGGCGTTGTCCCTGGAGATGGTGAAGCGGCCTTGGACCGACGGCACGTAGCCTGTGCTACCATCGCTGTTAATATAGCCGACGTATTCGAGCCCCTTCCCGGGCGCCTGTCGTACCCAGTGCATTCTGAAGCTGCTGAAGGTGAAGCCGGAGCCCTTGCAGACGAGGGTCAGGGACCCCCTGGTGGCCCGGAGGCCTCCTCCGCTCCCCACCAATTCCACGGCCGCCCGCAGCCCTGCGGAAGACAAAAAAAAGGCCAAAATTGAGGCGCCCGGTTCCGGCATCGACCCCCAAATCCGCTCCCCGGGAGGGTGTTGGTGGGGCTGGGTCCTACCTGGGAGGGTGCGAGGAGGAGGAGGAGAAGAAGGTGCTGGGGGATCCCCTGGGAGTGATGGAATTGGTTCCGTGGAATTCCACAGCCGCCCGCAGCCCTGGGGTGGGGGCACAAGGGGAGACCCCCAGGTCCCCCCAGTCCCCGCTCCAGGCCTGCACCAGCCTCGGGGGAGCAAATCTGGGACCCTGGGGGGGTCTGGGTACAGGGAGGGGGCTGGGCTGGGGGCAGGGTCTGGGCTCAGGGCTGGGGTCATGCAGGGCTCCAGGATCAGGGCCGGGTCCCGGCTGGGCCCAGAGAAGGGTCAGTGTGAGGTTCATGGTGGCACTGGAGGATCTTCAAGGGCTTTTCCAACCGAGAGGATTCTGGGATTCTCTAACCCAGCCCCGAAGAACCCCTCCCCGGGTACGGATTTGGGGGTGATGCCAGGACCGGGTGACTCAATTTTGGCCCTTTTGTTCTCCGCAGGGCTGCGGGCGGCCGTGGAATTGGTGGAGACCGGAGGAGGCCTCCGGGCCCCCGGGGGGTCCCTGACCCTCGTCTGCAAGGGCTCCGGCTTCACCTTCAGCAGCACCTGGATGTCGTGGGTGCGACAGGCGCCCGGGAAGGGGCTCGAGTACGTCACAGAAATTAGCAGCAGTGGTAGTACCACAAGATACGCGCCGTCGGTCAAAGGTCGCTCCACCATCTCCAGGGACAACGCCCAGAGCACGGTCACACTGCAGATGAGCAGCCTCAGGGACGATGACACGGCCACCTACTACTGCGCCAAAAATGCTGATGGTTATGGTGGCACCGAGCCCCAACACCCCTGTGCTGTGTCCCCAAATCCCAGCATTGTCCCCAAATCCCTGCACAAAACCCAGGACTTGTCTCAAGCCTGGACCCCTGCACCAAGCACAAAACCCTTCCTCGACCCCAAATCCTGGGCTTTTGGCCCCAATCCCTGCCCTCTGTCTAATCTGTCGGGGCACCAGCGTCACCCCCAGCAGCTCCGGCACGTCCTGGGGGCTCCTGGGAAGGGGCTGGAGTGGGGACAGAACTCCCCGGGGGTGGGGGGGGACAGAGGACGGGGCTGTGGGGCCGCATCCAGCCGGGTCTAGAGCTGAGGATTTGGGCTCCAGTCAGGGGTTGGGTGGCTGCCAAGGGTCCGGCTTTGGGGCAATTAGTCTGGGCTGGGGGCAAGTGGGGGAGGCTGAGGGTGAGGGCTGGGGGTGGGATCGGGGTCAAGGCTGGGGGTAACGGCCCAGGGTGGGTGCAGGGGTCCAGGAACAGGGGGGGAGATTCGTGAAGGGGCTGGGACGTGGGGACATGGCGCAGGGGTGTTGGGGCTCGGTGCCTCCACCACCACTATAAGCATCTTTGGCGCAGTAGTAGGTGGCCGTGTCGTCGTCCCTGAGGCTGCTCATCTGCAGCGTGACCGTGCTCTGGGCGTTGTCCCTGGAGATGGTGGAGCGACCTTTGAAGGCCGGAGCGTACCAGGCGCCAGCAGCGTAGTTAATATATGCGATAAACTCGAGCCCCTTCCCGGGCGCCTGTCGCACCCAGTTCATGTAGGCGTTGCTGAAATCGAAGCCGGAGCCCTTGCAGACGAGGGTCAGGGACACCCCGGGGACCCGGAGGCCTCCTCCGGTCTCCACCAATTCCACGGCCGCCCGCAGCCCTGCGGAAGACAAAAAAAAGGCCAAAATTGTGTCACCCGATCCCGGCGTCAACCCCCAAATCTGCACCCGGGGAGGGGGTCGGCGGAGCTGGGTCCTACCTGGCAGGGTGCGAGGAGGAGGAGGAGAAGTTGCTGGGGAATCCCCTGGGGGTTTATGCCGGGACCGGGTGACTCAATTCTGCTCTGTCTTCTTCTACCGAGGGCTGGTGGGGAAAAGAAAGGACAGAATTGAGGTGCCTGATCTCGGCATCGACCCCCGGGGTCTCCCCTGGCACCAGCCTCGGGGAGCAAATCTGGGCCCGTTGGGGGTCTGGGCTCAGGGTGAGGGTCTGGGCTCAGGGTGAGGGTCTGGGCTCAGGGCCGGGGTCACGCAGGGCTCCAGGATCGGGGCCGGGTCCCGGCTGGGCCCAGAGAAGGGTCAGTGTGAGGTTCATGGTGGCACTGGAGGATCTTCAAGGGCTTTTCCAACCTGGATGATTCTGGGATTCTCTAACCCAGCCCTGAAGAACCCCTCCCCGGGCACGGATTTGGGGGGTGATGCCAGGACCAGGTGACTCAATTTTGGCCCTTTTGTTCTCCGCAGGGCTGCGGGCAGCCGTGGAATTTGTGGAGACCGGAGGAGGCCTCCGGGCCCCCGGGGGGTCCCTGACCCTCGTCTGCAAGGGCTCCGGCTTCACCTTCAGCAGCTTCAGCATGGGATGGATGCGACAGGCGCCCGGGAAGGGGCTCGAATCCGTTGCGGGTATTAACAGTGGTGGTAGCACCTGGTATGCGCCGTCGGTCAAAGGCCGCTTCACCATCTCCAGGGACAACGCCCAGAGCACGGTCACGCTGCAGATGAGCAGCCTCAGGGACGATGACACGGCCACCTACTACTGCGCCAGAGATGGTGCTGGTGCTGCTTATGGTGCCACCAAGCCCCAACACCCCTGTGCTGTGTCCCCAAATCTCAACATTGTCCCCAAATCCCTGCACAAAACCCAGGCCTTGTCTCAAGCCTGGACCCCTGCACCAAGCACAGAACCCATAATCAACCCCAAATCCTGGGCTTTTGGCCCCAATCCCTGCCCTGCACATCCTCTGCCAGGGCTCTGACTTCACCCCCAGCAGCTCCGCAATATTCTGGCTCCAACAGGCACCTGGACCCTTCCCCAAACCCTCGGACCTTCGTCTCCAGCCCCCTCAGCCCAGCCCAGACCCTCGTCCCCAGCCTCCAGCCCAGCCCTGGGAGGGGGCAGCACGTGGGGCCGATCCCCGCTGGGGCATCTCGGGAGGAGCTGCAGCCCCTGGGAAGGGCTCGGGGCGGAGAAAGTCCATGGGGGAGGGTCAGTGGGGAGAGGGAGAAAGCGGGAGCAAAACTGGGCCCCGGACGGAGGGAGGGGGAGAGGAGGGGGGTTAAGAGGGAGTTGAGCTCCTCCCTGTCTGTTGGGGGGGTCTGAACTCAAGGGAAGTTCTTTCCCTTCCCCAACGAGTCTGTCTTTTGCCCGTGACCATAATGGGGGAGTCACCGTTCCCCATCCTGATCGGGATTGTGGAGCCTTTTGCTTCATTTTTCTCCTTTTCAGGGGTAGGGGTGAAGGGGGGAGCGAGGGGCTGGGCGGGGTCAGTGGATCTGGGATAAAACCACGACACGGGGCCAAACGGTGCAGGATGGGGGCGAGGGGCTGGGTGTGGGGACACGGCGGGGGGATGTTGGGGCTCAGGGCAGGACCCAGGTGAGGGGCTGGGCTGGGGCTGGGGGCGAGGGGCCGGGATGGCTGCAGGGGGCTGGGCTGGCTGCGCGGTTACGGGCAAGATTCCGGGATATTGGGAAAATTCTGAGGATTTGGGATGCCGGGAGCCGATGCTGATGCTCACGGAAGGATTTGGGGGAAGATGCTGGGATTTTCGGAAAATGCTGAGATTTGGGGATGTGGGGCAGGGTTGTCTGGGCTCAAAAGAAGGATTTTGGGGAAGATGTTGGGATTTGGGGGTGTAGGGCACAGATGCAGGTGCTGGGGTGAGGATTTGGGGGAAGACGTTGGGAATTTGGGGCAGAAGTTGGGAATTTGGGATGCAGAGCAAGGATGCTGATGCCCGGGTGAGGATTTGGGGGCGATGCTGGGATTTGGGGGTGCAGGGTGGGGATTTCCGGGCTCTGGGCAGGGCCCTGGGACTGGTGCGAGGGTTTGGGGAAGGGTCCAGGTGCCTGTTGGAGCCAGAACATTGCGGAGCTGCTGGGGGTGAAGTCAGAGCCCTGGCAGAGGATGAGCAGGGCAGGGATTGGGGCCAAAAGCCCAGGATTTGGGCTCGAGGAAGGGTTTTGTGCTTGGTGCAGGGGTCCAGGCTTGAGACAAGGCCTGGGTTTTGTGCAGGGATTTGGGGACAATGGTGGGATTTGGGGACACAGCACGGGGGTGTTGGGGCTCGGTGCCACCACCATCACTATAAGCACATTTGGCGCAGTAGTAGGTGGCCGTGTCGTCGTCCCTGAGGCTGCTCATCTGCAGCGTGACCGTGCTCTGGGCGTTGTCCCTGGAGATGGTGAAGCGGCCTTTGACCGACGGCGCGTAGTTGGTGCTACCACCGGTGTTAATACTCGCGACGTATTCGAGCCCCTTCCCGGGCGCCTGTCGCACCCAGAACATGCCAAAGCTGCTGAAGGTGAAGCCGGAGCCCTTGCAGACGAGGGTGAGGGACCCCCCGGGGGCGCGGAGGCCTCCTCTGGTCTCCACCAATTCCACGGCCGCCCGCAGCCCTGCGGAAGAAGAAAAGACAGAATTGAGTCGCCTGGTCCCGGCATCGACCCCCCAGGGTTCACCTGGCACCAGCCTCAGGGAGCAAATCTGGGCCCGTTGTGGGTCTGGGCTCAGGGCAGGGTCCGGGCTCAGGGTGAGGGTCTGGGCTGGCACCAAATGTCGCGAAGGGCTCCAGGATCAGGGCAGGGTCCCGGCTGGATCCAGACCACCGGGGGGTCCCTGACCCTCGTCTGCAAGGGCTCCGGCTTCACCTTCAGCAGCTTCAACATGTTCTGGGTGCGACAGGCGCCTGGGAAGGGCCTTGAGTGGGTCGCGCTTATTACCAGTGGTGGTACCACAAGATACGCGCCGTCGGTCAAAGGTCGCTCCACCATCTCCAGGGACAACGCCCAGAGCACAGTCACGCTGCAGATGAGCAGCCTCAGGGACGACGACACGGCCACCTACTACTGTGCCAAAGAACCTGGTAGTGGTGGTGGCACCAACCCCGGCCCTGAGCCCCAACGTCCCTCCGCCGTGTCCCCAAACCCTCCCAAAACCGCTGAACCCATCCCAGAATCTCGCCCCGAGTCTTCACCGTTTGCCCCAACCCTTGACTTTCTGCACCATGAGTGACCGTTTGCCCCAAACTTCAAGTGTTGGCCCAAAACTTCAACCATTTGCCAACAAGTCTCGTCAATTTTTGCAACAAATCTCAGCCATTTACCCCAAGACTCATCTATTTTTACAGACTCAGAATCATCTCGGTTGGAAAAGACCTTGAAGATCACCGAGTCCAACCATTCTGTAGATTCTTGGGGCAAAGATTTTGGGGCAGATGTTGGGATTTTGGGGCAGATGTTGGGACTTTGGGATGCAGGGTTGGGACACTGATGCTCGGGGTGAGGATTTGGGGGCGATGCTGGGATTTGGGGGTGCAGGGTGGGGATTTCTGGGCTCTGGGCAGGGCCCTGGGACTGGTGCGAGGGTCTGGGGAAGGGTCCAGGTGCCTGTTGGAGCCAGAACATGGCGGAGCTGCTGGGGGTGAAGTCAGAGCGCTGGCAGAGGATGAGCAGGGCAGGGATTGGGGCCAAAAGCCCAGGATTTGGGGTCGAGGAAGGGTTTTGTGTTTGGTGCAGGGGTCCAGGCTTGAGACAAGGCCTGGGTTTTGTGCAGGGATTTGGGGACAAAGCTGGGATTTGGGGACACAGCACAGGGGTGTTGGGGCTCGGTGCCACCATAACCACTACCAGCACGTTTGGCGCAGTAGTAGGTGGCCGTGTCGTCGTCCCTGAGGCTGCTCATCTGCAGCGTGACCGTGCTCTGGGCGTTGTCCCTGGAGATGGTGAAGCGGCCTTTGACCGACGGCGCGTACCAGGTGCCACTACCACTGCTGTAAATACCTGCGAGCCACTCGAGCCCCTTCCTGGGTGCCTGTCGCACCCAGAACATGTCGAAGCTGCTGAAGGTGAAGCCGGAGCCCTTGCAGACGAGGGTCAGGGACACCCCGGGGGCCCGGAGGCCTCCTCCGGTCTCCACCAATTCCATGGCCGCCTGCAGCCCTGCAGAGAACAAAAAGGCCAAAATTGGGTCACCTGGTCCCGGTATCACCCCCCAAATCCGTGCCCGGGGAGGGGGTCAGCGGGGCTGCGTCACACAATCCCAGAATCATCCAGGTTGGAAAAGCCCTTGAAGATCCTCCAGTGCCACCATGAACCTCACACTGACCCTTCTCTGGGCCCAGCCGGGTCCCGGCCCCGATCCTGGAGCCCTGCGTGACCCCGGCCCTGAGCCCAGACCCTCACCCTGAGCCCGGACCCCCAACGGGCCCAGATTTGCTCCCCGAGGCTGGTGCCAGGGGAGACCCCGGGGGTCGATGCCCAGATCAGGCGGCTCAATTCTGTCCTTTCTTCTCCCTGCCAGCCCTCGGTAGAAGAAGAAAGAGCAGAATTGAGTCACCCGGTCCCGGCATAAACCCCCAGGGGATTCCCCAGCAACTTCTCCTCCTCCTCCTCGCACCCTCCCAGGTAGGACCCAGCTCCGCCGACCCCCTCCCCGGGTGCAGATTTGGGGGTTGACGCCGGGATCGGGTGACACAATTTTGGCCTTTTTTTTGTCTTCCGCAGGGCTGCGGGCGGCCGTGGAATTGGTGGAGACCGGAGGAGGCCTCCGGGTCCCCGGGGTGTCCCTGACCCTCGTCTGCAAGGGCTCCGGCTTCACCTTCAGCAGCTTCGGCATGAACTGGGTGCGACAGGCGCCCGGGAAGGGCCTCGAGTGGGTCGCGCTTATTACCAGCGGTGGTAGCACCTACTACGCGTCGTCGGTCAAAGGCCGCTTCACCATCTCCAGGGACAACGCCCAGAGCACGGTCACGCTGCAGATGAGCAGCCTCAGGGACGACGACACGGCCACCTACTACTGCGGGAAAGAACCTGGGGGCAGCTCGGCCCCGTCCCGCCAGGAAATCCCCCATCCAGGGGGTTTTTGGGGGGGGCAGCGATGCCGGGCTATGCCCCGCTCCCCTGCCCTGGGCCCGACATTCTGAGCTGCCCCTGGACCCTACCCTGAGCCCAGAGCCCCACCCCGACCTCGCTCTGGGCACCCAGACCCCGGCCTGCACCTGCCAGCTCCAGCACAGGGACCCCTAAGCCCTGCCCAGAGCCTACACCCCCCCGTCGTCACCCCAAACGTCTGCTCAGGACCAAACCTCTGCCCTCAGCCCAGACCCCAGCGTCACGCTCAGACGCGGGTGAGCTGCGTCCCCAAATTCCAGACAATCTCCCCAAAACTCTTCAGCTGAGCCTGAGCATCCCTGCGCTGCCTCAAGACTCCAGCGTCCATCGCAGGGGCACCCTAAGCCCAGCCCAGTGCCCAAATCCTCAGCTCTAGACCCGGCTGGATGCGGCACAACAGTCCCATCCTCTGTCCCCCTCCCACCCCCGGGGAGTTCTGTCCCCACTCCAGCCCCTTCCCGGGAGCCCCCAGGACGTTGCGGAGCTGCTGGGGGTGACGCTGGTGCCCTGACAGATTAGACAGAGGGCAGGGATTGGGGCCAAAAGCCCAGGATTTGGGGTTGAGGAAGGGTTTTGTGCTTGGTGCAGGGGTCCAGGCTTGAGACAAGTCCTGGGTTTTGTGCAGGGATTTGGGGACAATGGTGGGATTTGGGGACACAGCACAGGGGTGTTGGGGCTCGGTGCCACCACCACCACTATAAGCACGTTTGGCGCAGTAGTAGGTGGCCGTGTCGTCGTCCCTGAGGCTGCTCATCTGCAGCGTGACCGTGCTCTGGGCGTTGTCCCTGGAGATGGTGGAGCGGCCTTTGACCGATGACGCGTACCAGGTGCTACCACCACCGCTGTTAATACTCGCGACCCACTCGAGCCCCTTCCCGGGCGCCTGTCGCACCCACTGCATGTAGAAGCTGCTGAAGGTGAAGCCGGAGCCCTTGCAGACGAGGGTCAGGGACCCCTCGATCGCCTCAGCCCCGCAGTTTTTAGCAGCTTTTCGCTTTTCAGACCCATTTTATCTTCCCTCCCGCGTTGCTCTTTCAGTTCCTGTCCCCGCACACCTGCAGGTCTCTGCGGAGCCTTCGCTGTCGCTCCGACCCCGTTCTGTCCTTCACGGGCTTCACCCAGTTGCTGGCGGCAGCTCCGCAGACAGACCCCGGCGTTCCCCGCACACCAGTGACGGGGGGTCGGGAACGCTCCCCCACCCGCCCCCAGTTCCGTGGATGTTTCTGTACAAACCAGAGACCGGGGGAATCGATTTGGACAAAACTCAGGCCTTTTCCTCAGCAGGAGCTTCCCCGCCACAGCCTGGGGGGACTCTGGGACCCTGGGGGGGTCTGGGCACAGGGAGGGGCTGGGCTGGGGGCAGGGGCTGGGTTCAGGGCTCAGTATTAGGGTGTGGGCTTGGAGCCAGGATTGGGGCAGGGTCCTGGCTGGGTCCAGAACCCCGGGGGGTCCCTGACCCTGGTCTGCAAGGGCTCCGGCTTCACCTTCAGCAGCTTCAGCATGTACTGGGTGCGACAGGCGCCTGGGAAGGGGCTTGAGTACGTCGCGTATATTAACAAGGATGGTAGTAGCACCTTGTACGCGCCGTCGGTCCAAGGCCGCTTCACCATCTCCAGGGACAACGCCCAGAGCACGGTCACGCTGCAGATGAGCAGCCTCAGGGACGACGACACGGCCACCTACTACTGCGCCAAACGTGCTTATAGTGGTGGTGGTGGCACCGAGCCCCAACACCCCCGTGCTGTGTCCCCAAATCCCAGCATTGCCTTCCAATCCCTGCACAAAACCCAGGACTTGTCTCAAGCCTGGACCCCTGCACCAAGCACAAAACCCTTCCTCAACCCCAAATCCTGGGCTTTTGGCCCCAATCCCTGCCCTCTGTCTAATCTGTCAGGGCACCAGCGTCACCCCCAGCAGCTCCGCAACGTCCTGGGGGCTCCCGGGAAGGGGCTGGAGTGGGGACAGAACTCCCCGGGGGTGGGAGGGGGACAGAGGATGGGACTGTTGTGCCGCATCCAGCCGGGTCTAGAGCTGAGGATTTGGGCACTGGGCTGGGCTTAGGGTGCCCCTGCGATGGACGCTGGAGTCTTGAGGCAGCGCAGGGATGCTCAGGCTCAGCTGAAGAGTTTTGGGGAGATTGTCTGGAATTTGGGGACGCAGCTCACCCGCGTCTGAGCGTGACGCTGGGGTCTGGGCTGAGGGCAGAGGTTTGGTCCTGAGCAGATGTTTGGGGTGACGACGGGGGGGTTTAGGCTCTGGGCAGGGCTTAGGGGTCCCTGTGCTGGAGCTGGCAGGTGCAGGCCGGGGTCTGGGTGCCCAGAGCGAGGTCGGGGTGGGGCTCTGGGCTCAGGGTAGGGTCCAGGGGCAGCTCAGAATGTCGGGCCCAGGGCAGGGGAGCGGGGCATAGCCCCGCATCGCTGCCCCCCCCAAAAACCCCCTGGATGGGGGATTTCCTGGCGGGACGGGGCCGAGCTGCCCCCAGGTTCTTTCCCGCAGTAGTAGGTGGCCGTGTCGTCGTCCCTGAGGCTGCTCATCTGCAGCGTGACCGTGCTCTGGGCGTTGTCCCTGGAGATGGTGAAGCGACCTTTGACCGACGGCGCGTAGTAGGTGCTACCACCGCTGGTAATTTGCGCGACCCACTCGAGCCCCTTCCCGGGCGCCTGTCGCACCCAGTTCATGCTGAAGCTGCTGAAGGTGAAGCCGGAGCCCTTGCAGACGAGGGTCAGGGACCCCCCGGGGACCCGGAGGCCTCCTCCGGTCTCCACCAATTCCACGGCCGCCCGCAGCCCTGCGGAAGACAAAAAGGGCAAAAATTGAAGCGCCAGATTTTGACATCATTCTCCCAAATCCGCGCCCAGGGAGGGCGTTGGCGGGGCTGGGTCCTACCTGGGAGGGTGTGAGGAGGAGGAGGAGATGAAGGTGCTGGGGAATCCCCTGGGGGTCGATGCCAGGACCAGCTGACTCAAATTTGTCAGAATTGAGTCTCCTAATCCCGGTATTGACCCCCAAATCTGTGCTCGGGGAGGGCTCAGTGGGGCTGGGTCCTACATGGGAGAGTGTGAGGAGGAGGAGGAGAAGATACTGGAGGATCCCCTGGGGGTTGATGCCGGGACCAGGTGCCTCAATTTTTCCCTCCGCAGGGCTGCGGGCGGCCGTGGAATTGGTGGAGACTGGAGGAGGCCTCCGGGCCCCCGGGGGGTCCCTGACCCTCGTCTGCAAGGGCTCCGGCTTCACCTTCAGCAGCTTCGACATGCAGTGGCTGCGACAGGCGCCCGGGAAGGGCATCGAGTTCGTTGCGGCTGTTGGCACCATTGGTGACACCTACTATGCACCGTCAGTCCGAGGTCGCTCCACCATCTCCAGAGACAACGCCCAGAGCACGGTCACGCTGCAGATGAGCGGCCTCAGGGACGACGACACGGCCACCTACTACTGCGCCAAAGAACCTGGTAGTGGTGGTGGCACCAACCCCGGCCCTGAGCCCCAACGTCCCTCCGCCGTGTCCCCAAACCCTCCCAAAACCGCTGAACCCATCCCAGATCCTTGTCCCGAGTCTTCACCATTTGCCCCAACCCTTGACTTTCTGCACCGTGAGTGACCGTTTGCCCCAAAGTTCAAGTGTTGGCCCAAAGCCTGAAGCATTTGCCCCCAACTCTCGTCCATTTTTGCAGCAAATCTCAACCATTTACCCCAAAATTTGTCCATTTTCATCTCAAGTCTCAACCATTTCCCCAACCTTGACCATTTCTGCCCCAAAACTCAACTATTTTCACCCCAATCTCAACCATTTGCCCCAAACCTCGACCATGTTTATCCCAAGTCTTGACCGTTTGCACTGAGTCTTGACTGGTTTTGCCCCAAACCTTGACTGGTTTTGCCCCAAACTCAACCTTTTTCATTGGGTCTCAACCATATTTCCCCAACTTCAATTGTTTTTGCCCCAAACCTTCACTGGTTGTACCAGACATCGACCGTTTAGCAGCAAATCTTCACCATTTTTACCTCAAACCTCAACCAGTTGCCGGAGTCTCAAACATTTGTGCCCCAAAACTCGACTGGTTTTGCCCCAAACCTTGACTCTTTGCACTGAGTCTCAACCATTTGCCCCAAACTTTGACTATTTGCCCCAAACTTTGACTGGTTGTAGCAAACATCAACTGTTTGCAGCAAATCTTGAGCATTTTTGCCTCAAATGTCAATCCGTTGCCCAAAGTCTCAACCTTTTTTGACCAAAACTTTGACACAAGGGGAGACCCCCAGGTCCCCCCAGTCCCTGCTCCAGGCTGGCACCGGCCTCGGGGGAGCAAATTTGGGATCCTGGGGGGGTCTGGGCACAGGGAGGGGGCTGGGCTGGGGGCAGGGTCTGGGCTCAGGGTGAGGGTCTGGGCTCAGGGCCGGGGTCACGCAGGGCTCCAGGATCGGGGCCGGGTCCTGGCTGGGCCCAGAGAAGGGTCAGTGTGAGGTTCATGGTGGCACTGGAGGATCTTCAAGGGCTTTTCCAACCGAGAGGATTCTGGGATTCTCTGACCCAGCCCTGCCGACCCCCTCCCCAGGTGCAGATTTGGGGATCGATGCTGAGACCGGGCGACCCAATTTTGGCCTTTTTGTTCTCCGCAGGGCTGCGGGCGGCCGTGGAATTGGTGGAGACCGGAGGAGGCCTCCGGGTCCCCGGGGTGTCCCTGACCCTCGTCTGCAAGGGCTCCGGCTTCGATTTCAGCAGCACCTACATGAACTGGGTGCGACAGGCGCCCGGGAAGGGGCTCGAGTTTATCGCGTATATTAACTACGCTGCTGGCGCCTGGTACGCTCCGGCCTTCAAAGGTCGCTCCACCATCTCCAGGGACAACGCCCAGAGCACGGTCACGCTGCAGATGAGCAGCCTCAGGGACGACGACACGGCCACCTACTACTGCGCCAAAGGTTATACTGGTAGAGGTGGCACCGAGCCCGGCCCCGTGTCCCCAAATCCCAGCATTGTCCCCAAATCCCTGCACAAAACCCAGACCTTGTCTCAAGCCTGGACCCCTGCACCAAGCACAGAACCCATAATCAACCCCAAATCCTGGGCTTTTGGCCCCAATCCCTGCCCTGCTCATCCTCTGCCAGGGCTCTGACTTCACCCCCAGCAGCTCCGCAATGTTCTGGCTCCAACAGGCACCTGGACCCTTCCCCAAACCCTCGCACCAGTCCCAGGGCCCTGCCCAGAGCCCGGAAATCCCCACCCTGCACCCCCAAATCCCAGCATCTCCCCCGAAATCGTTAACACTCATTAACACAGCAGCGCTAATTCCCAGAACATACTCGAGCCCCTTCCCCAGCTCCTCTCACACCCAGCTCATGCTGGTGCCGCTGAAATCGAAGCCGGAGCCCTCCCAGGACACGGCCTGGGACAGGGACTGGGGGTCAGGTCAGGGTTTGGGCTGGGTGCGGGGTTTGGGGTGAGGACGGGGGGGTTTAGGCTCCAGGCAGGGCTTAGGGGTCCCTGGGTTGGACTGGCAGGTGCAGGCTGGGGTCTGGGTGCCCAGAGCGGGGTCGGGGCGGGGCTCTGGTCTGGGGGAAAATGGTCCTGATTTGGGCCAGGTCTGTGGGATCGGGGCAGGGGACCGGGCTGGGGGTGATGGTGGGGGCTGAGGGCAGGGTCCAGGGAGGGGCTGGGATGTGGGGACACGGCGCAGGGATGTTGGGACTTGGGGATGGGGTCAGGGCCAATATCAGCATTTTTGGCGCAGTAGTAGGTGGCCGTGTCATCGTCCCTGAGGCTGCTCATCTGCAGCGTGACCGTGCTCTGGGCGTTGTCCCTGGAGATGGTGAAGCGACCTTTGACCGACGGCGCGTAGTCTGTCCAGCTATCACCATCGTCAATACCCGCGACCCACTCGAGACCCTTCCCAGGGGCCTGTCGTGCCCATCCCATGTCGTAGCTGCTGAAGGTGAAGCCGGAGCCCTTGCAGACGAGGGTCAGGGACCCCCCGGGGGCCCGGAGGCCTCCTCCGGTCTCCACCAATTCCACAGCCGCCCGCAGCCCTGCGGAAGAAGAAAAGACAGAATTGAGGCGCCTGGTCCCGGCATCGACCCCCCGGGTTTCCCTTGGCAACACCCTTGGGGAGC
Source organism: Strix aluco (assembly GCF_031877795.1). Lineage (NCBI taxonomy): Eukaryota > Metazoa > Chordata > Aves > Strigiformes > Strigidae > Strix > Strix aluco. Next base: position 33,707 of record NW_027436627.1, read on the forward strand.
AAATCTGGGCCCGTTGTGGGTCTGGGCTCAGGGCAGGGTCCGGGCTCAGGGTGAGGGTCTGGGCTGGCACCAAATGTCGCGAAGGGCTCCAGGATCAGGGCAGGGTCCCGGCTGGATCCAGACCACCGGGGGGTCCCTGACCCTCGTCTGCAAGGGCTCCGGCTTCACCTTCAGCAGCTTCAACATGTTCTGGGTGCGACAGACGCCTGGGAAGGGCCTTGAGTGGCTCGCAGGTATTTACAGCGATGGTAGTGGCACCTACTACGCGCCGTCGGTCAAAGGCCGCTTCACCATCTCCAGGGACAACGCCCAGACCACGGTCACGCTGCAGATGAGCAGCCTCAGGGACGACGACACGGCCACCTACTACTGCGCCAAAAGTGCTGATGGTTATGGTGGCCCCGAGCCCCAACACCCCCGTGCTGTGTCCCCAAATCTCAACATTGTCCCCAAATCCCTGCACAAAACCCAGGATTGTCTCAAGCCTGGACCCCTGCACCAAGCACAAAACCCTTCCTCGAGCCCAAATCCTGGGCTTTTGGCCCCAATCCCTGCCCTGCACATCCTCTGCCAGGGCTCTGACGTCACCTCTGTCCCCACCCGTCCTGGAAGCCCGGAGAGTCCAACGGTTCTGTGATCCCCGCGGGGTCAATTGAGCTGAAACGAGACCCAACGCCCGGTTAAAACCTTTCGCGGGCGCTGGAGAACGATTCCCACTCGGAGAAGGGGAATCAGCGACGTGGTCGGTTATAACCCGGCACGAAAGGGCGGGAAGGGAAGGGGAGGGGAGGGGAGGGCAGGCGAGGCCGCGAGTCCAAGCAACCGGATCAGCGCCCCTGGGCCCCCCGCGGCCCCGGCCCCGCTGATCCTGGGTGGGGGGCGCACACGGACCCGGCTGCGGGGTGGGCGCGCACCCGGCAAATTTCTGTCGCCTTTTCAGTCCCTGGCAGCAGCCGATGAGCGTTTCTGCCCAAATTTAGGGTTTTTTTTTCCTCTGATCCCGCAGGTTTTTGCTGCCTCCGGGGCGGAACTGCCGCCCCTTCGCAGGGCGTGAGCGATGGCGTGCGGGGGCTGGGACACGACGGAGCCGCTGGTCAATATTTGGTTTCCCTCAGCCCCCGTCTCCCCCTCTGAGACCCACCGAAGGAGTTTGTGGGTGCAGCTGCCCGGGAGTGGGGGGGTGCAGCCTTCGAGACACACCCGCGGCCTGGGGGGAGGTTCCTGAGACTGACTCAAAGGTGCAGCTGGGCCTCGAGGTTTTCTGTGTCGGTGAATGTTTGAGGCATCAACTCCCTCAGATCCTCACACGGGCTTGTGGCAGCTCCTGGGTTTGATGCACAGATTTTTGGGACTTTTCTGGGATTTGGGGACACGGGGCCGGGCTTGGTGCCAGCACCACTACCAGCTTCTTTGGTGCAGTAGTAGGTGGCCGTGTCGTCGTCCCTGAGGCTGCTCATCTGCAGCGTGACCGTGCTCTGGGCGTTGTCCCTGGAGATGGTGGAGCGACCTTTGACCGACGGCGCGTAGCCTGTCCAACCACCATCGTTGGTAATAGCCGCGACGTACTCGATGCCCTTCCCGGGCGCCTGTCGCACCCACTGCATGCCGACACTGCTGAAGGTGAAGCCGGAGCCCTTGCAGACGAGGGTCAGGGACCCCCCGGGGGCCCGGAGGCCTCCTCCGGTCTCCACCAATTCCACGGCCGCCCGCAGCCCTGCGGAAGACAAAAAGGGCAAAAATTGAAGCGCCAGATTTTGACATCATTCTCCCAAATCCGCGCCCAGGGAGGGCGTTGGCGGGGCTGGGTCCTACCTGGGAGGGTGTGAGGAGGAGGAGGAGAAGAAGGTGCTGGGGAATCCCCTGGGGGTCGATGCCAGGACCAGCTGACTCAAATTTGTCAGAATTGAGTCTCCTGGTGCCAGTATTGACCCCCAAATCTGTGCTCGGGGAGGGTTCAGTGGGGCTGGGTCCTACATGGGAGAGTGCGAGGAGGAGGAGGAGAAGATACTGGAGGATCCCCTGGGGGTTGATGCTGGGACCAGGTGCCTCAATTTTTTCCTCCGCAGGGCTGCGGGCGGCCGTGGAATTGGTGGAGACTGGAGGAGGCCTCCGGGCCCCCGGGGGGTCCCTGACCCTCGTCTGCAAGGGCTCTGGCTTCACCTTCAGCAGCTTCGGCATGGGATGGATGCGACAGGCACCCGGGAAGGGGCTCGAGTTCGTCGCGGGTATTAACAAGGGTGGTAGTAGCACCTGGTACGCGCCGTCGGTCCAAGGCCGCTTCACCATCTCCAGGGACAACGCCCAGAGCACGGTCACGCTGCAGATGAGCAGCCTCAGGGACGACGACACGGCCACCTACTACTGCGCCAAACAAGCTGGTGGTGGTGATTATGGTGCCACCAAGGACCAACACCCCTGTGCTGTGTCCCCAAATCTCAACATTGTCCCCAAATCCCTGCACAAAACCCAGGCCTTGTCTCAAGCCTGGACCCCTGCACCAAGCACAGAACCCATAATCAACCCCAAATCCTGGGCTTTTGGCCCCAATCCCTGCCCTGCACATCCTCTGCCAGGGCTCTGACTTCACCCCCAGCAGCTCCGCAATATTCTGGCTCCAACAGGCACCTGGACCCTTCCCCAAACCCTCGGACCTTCGTCTCCAGCCCCCTCAGCCCAGCCCAGACCCTCGTCCCCAGCCTCCAGCCCAGCCCTGGGAGGGGGCAGCACGTGGGGCCGATCCCCGCTGGGGCATCTCGGGAGGAGCTGCAGCCCCTGGGAAGGGCTCGGGGCGGAGAAAGTCCATGGGGGAGGGTCAGTGGGGAGAGGGAGAAAGCGGGAGCAAAACTGGGCCCCGGACGGAGGGAGGGGGAGAGGAGGGGGGTTAAGAGGGAGTTGAGCTCCTCCCTGTCTGTTGGGGGGGTCTGAACTCAAGGGAAGTTCTTTCCCTTCCCCCAACGAGTCTGTCTTTTGCCCGTGACCATAATGGGGGAGTCACCGTTCCCCATCCTGATCGGGATTGTGGAGCCTTTTGCTTCATTTTTCTCCTTTTCAGGGTAGGGGTGAAGGGGGGAGCGAGGGGCTGGGCGGGGTCAGTGGATCTGGGATAAAACCACGACACGGGGCCAAACGGTGCAGGATGGGGGCGAGGGGCTGGGTGTGGGGACACGGCGGGGGGATGTTGGGGCTCAGGGCAGGACCCAGGTGAGGGGCTGGGCTGGGGCTGGGGGCGAGGGGCCGGGATGGCTGCAGGGGGCTGGGCTGGCTGCGCGGTTACGGGCAAGATTCCGGGATATTGGGAAAATTCTCAGGATTTGGGATGCCGGGAGCCGATGCTGATGCTCACGGAAGGATTTGGGGGAAGATGCTGGGATTTTCGGAAAATGCTGAGATTTGGGGATGTGGGGCAGGGTTGTCTGGGCTCAAAAGAAGGATTTTGGGGAAGAAGTTGGGATTTGGGGGTGTAGGGCACAGATGCAGGTGCTGGGGTGAGGATTTGGGGGAAGACGTTGGGAATTTGGGGCAGAAGTTGGGAATTTGGGATGCAGGGCAAGGATGCTGATGCCCGGGTGAGGATTTGGGGGCGATGCTGGGATTTGGGGTGCAGGGTGGGATTTCCGGGCTCTGGGCAGGGCCCTGGCACTGGTGCGAGGGTTTGGGGAAGGGTCCAGGTGCCTGTTGGAGCCAGAACATTGCGGAGCTGCTGGGGGTGAAGTCAGAGCCCTGGCAGAGGATGAGCAGGGCAGGGATTGGGGCCAAAAGCCCAGGATTTGGGCTCGAGGAAGGGTTTTGTGCTTGGTGCAGGGGTCCAGGCTTGAGACAAGGCCTGGGTTTTGTGCAGGGATTTGGGGACAATGGTGGGATTTGGGGACACAGCACGGGGGTGTTGGGGCTCGGTGCCACCACCATCACTATAAGCACATTTGGCGCAGTAGTAGGTGGCCGTGTCGTCGTCCCTGAGGCTGCTCATCTGCAGCGTGACCGTGCTCTGGGCGTTGTCCCTGGAGATGGTGGAGCGACCTTTGACCGACGGCGCGTAGTTGGTGCTACCACCGGTGTTAATACTCGCGACGTATTCGAGCCCCTTCCCGGGCGCCTGTCGCACCCAGAACATGCCAAAGCTGCTGAAGGTGAAGCCGGAGCCCTTGCAGACGAGGGTGAGGGACCCCCCGGGGGCGCGGAGGCCTCCTCTGGTCTCCACCAATTCCACGGCCGCCCGCAGCCCTGCGGAAGAAGAAAAGACAGAATTGAGTCGCCTGGTCCCGGCATCGACCCCCCAGGGTTCACCTGGCACCAGCCTCAGGGAGCAAATCTGGGCCCGTTGTGGGTCTGGGCTCAGGGCAGGGTCCGGGCTCAGGGTGAGGGTCTGGGCTGGCACCAAATGTCGCGAAGGGCTCCAGGATCAGGGCAGGGTCCCGGCTGGATCCAGACCACCGGGGGGTCCCTGACCCTCGTCTGCAAGGGCTCCGGCTTCACCTTCAGCAGCTTCAACATGTTCTGGGTGCGACAGGCGCCTGGGAAGGGCCTTGAGTGGGTCGCGCTTATTACCAGTGGTGGTACCACAAGATACGCGCCGTCGGTCAAAGGTCGCTCCACCATCTCCAGGGACAACGCCCAGAGCACAGTCACGCTGCAGATGAGCAGCCTCAGGGACGACGACACGGCCACCTACTACTGTGCCAAAGAACCTGGTAGTGGTGGTGGCACCAACCCCGGCCCTGAGCCCCAACGTCCCTCCGCCGTGTCCCAAACCCTCCCAAAACCGCTGAACCCATCCCAGAATCTCGCCCCGAGTCTTCACCGTTTGCCCCAACCCTTGACTTTCTGCACCATGAGTGACCGTTTGCCCCAAACTTCAAGTGTTGGCCCAAAACTTCAACCATTTGCCAACAAGTCTCGTCAATTTTTGCAACAAATCTCAGCCATTTACCCCAAGACTCATCTATTTTTACAGACTCAGAATCATCTCGGTTGGAAAAGACCTTGAGGATCACCGAGTCCAACCATTCTGTAGATTCTTGGGGCAAAGATTTTGGGGCAGATGTTGGGATTTTGGGGCAGATGTTGGGACTTTGGGATGCAGGGTTGGGACACTGATGCTCGGGGTGAGGATTTGGGGGCGATGCTGGGATTTGGGGGTGCAGGTGGGGATTTCTGGGCTCTGGGCAGGGCCCTGGGACTGGTGCGAGGGTCTGGGGAAGGGTCCAGGTGCCTGTTGGAGCCAGAACATGGCGGAGCTGCTGGGGGTGAAGTCAGAGCGCTGGCAGAGGATGAGCAGGGCAGGGATTGGGGCCAAAAGCCCAGGATTTGGGGTCGAGGAAGGGTTTTGTGTTTGGTGCAGGGGTCCAGGCTTGAGACAAGGCCTGGGTTTTGTGCAGGGATTTGGGGACAAAGCTGGGATTTGGGGACACAGCACAGGGGTGTTGGGGCTCGGTGCCACCATAACCACTACCAGCACGTTTGGCGCAGTAGTAGGTGGCCGTGTCGTCGTCCCTGAGGCTGCTCATCTGCAGCGTGACCGTGCTCTGGGCGTTGTCCCTGGAGATGGTGAAGCGGCCTTTGACCGACGGCGCGTACCAGGTGCCACTACCACTGCTGTAAATACCTGCGAGCCACTCGAGCCCCTTCCCGGGTGCCTGTCGCACCCAGAACATGTCGAAGCTGCTGAAGGTGAAGCCGGAGCCCTTGCAGACGAGGGTCAGGGACACCCCGGGGGCCCGGAGGCCTCCTCCGGTCTCCACCAATTCCATGGCCGCCTGCAGCCCTGCAGAGAACAAAAAGGCCAAAATTGGGTCACCTGGTCCCGGTATCACCCCCCAAATCCGTGCCCGGGGAGGGGGTCAGCGGGGCTGCGTCACACAATCCCAGAATCATCCAGGTTGGAAAAGCCCTTGAAGATCCTCCAGTGCCACCATGAACCTCACACTGACCCTTCTCTGGGCCCAGCCGGGTCCCGGCCCCGATCCTGGAGCCCTGCGTGACCCCGGCCCTGAGCCCAGACCCTCACCCTGAGCCCGGACCCCCAACGGGCCCAGATTTGCTCCCCGAGGCTGGTGCCAGGGGAGACCCCGGGGGTCGATGCCCAGATCAGGCGGCTCAATTCTGTCCTTTCTTCTCCCTGCCAGCCCTCGGTAGAAGAAGAAAGAGCAGAATTGAGTCACCCGGTCCCGGCATAAACCCCCAGGGGATTCCCCAGCAACTTCTCCTCCTCCTCCTCGCACCCTCCCAGGTAGGACCCAGCTCCGCCGACCCCCTCCCCGGGTGCAGATTTGGGGGTTGACGCCGGGATCGGGTGACACAATTTTGGCCTTTTTTTTGTCTTCCGCAGGGCTGCGGGCGGCCGTGGAATTGGTGGAGACCGGAGGAGGCCTCCGGGTCCCCGGGGTGTCCCTGACCCTCGTCTGCAAGGGCTCCGGCTTCACCTTCAGCAGCTTCGGCATGAACTGGGTGCGACAGGCGCCCGGGAAGGGCCTCGAGTGGGTCGCGCTTATTACCAGCGGTGGTAGCACCTACTACGCGTCGTCGGTCAAAGGCCGCTTCACCATCTCCAGGGACAACGCCCAGAGCACGGTCACGCTGCAGATGAGCAGCCTCAGGGACGACGACACGGCCACCTACTACTGCGGGAAAGAACCTGGGGGCAGCTCGGCCCCGTCCCGCCAGGAAATCCCCCATCCAGGGGGTTTTTGGGGGGGGCAGCGATGCCGGGCTATGCCCCGCTCCCCTGCCCTGGGCCCGACATTCTGAGCTGCCCCTGGACCCTACCCTGAGCCCAGAGCCCCACCCCGACCTCGCTCTGGGCACCCAGACCCCGGCCTGCACCTGCCAGCTCCAGCACAGGGACCCCTAAGCCCTGCCCAGAGCCTACACCCCCCCGTCGTCACCCCAAACGTCTGCTCAGGACCAAACCTCTGCCCTCAGCCCAGACCCCAGCGTCACGCTCAGACGCGGGTGAGCTGCGTCCCCAAATTCCAGACAATCTCCCCAAAACTCTTCAGCTGAGCCTGAGCATCCCTGCGCTGCCTCAAGACTCCAGCGTCCATCGCAGGGGCACCCTAAGCCCAGCCCAGTGCCCAAATCCTCAGCTCTAGACCCGGCTGGATGCGGCACAACAGTCCCATCCTCTGTCCCCCTCCCACCCCCGGGGAGTTCTGTCCCCACTCCAGCCCCTTCCCGGGAGCCCCCAGGACGTTGCGGAGCTGCTGGGGGTGACGCTGGTGCCCTGACAGATTAGACAGAGGGCAGGGATTGGGGCCAAAAGCCCAGGATTTGGGGTTGAGGAAGGGTTTTGTGCTTGGTGCAGGGGTCCAGGCTTGAGACAAGTCCTGGGTTTTGTGCAGGGATTTGGGGACAATGGTGGGATTTGGGGACACAGCACAGGGGTGTTGGGGCTCGGTGCCACCACCACCACTATAAGCACGTTTGGCGCAGTAGTAGGTGGCCGTGTCGTCGTCCCTGAGGCTGCTCATCTGCAGCGTGACCGTGCTCTGGGCGTTGTCCCTGGAGATGGTGGAGCGGCCTTTGACCGATGACGCGTACCAGGTGCTACCACCACCGCTGTTAATACTCGCGACCCACTCGAGCCCCTTCCCGGGCGCCTGTCGCACCCACTGCATGTAGAAGCTGCTGAAGGTGAAGCCGGAGCCCTTGCAGACGAGGGTCAGGGACCCCTCGATCGCCTCAGCCCCGCAGTTTTTAGCAGCTTTTCGCTTTTCAGACCCATTTTATCTTCCCTCCCGCGTTGCTCTTTCAGTTCCTGTCCCCGCACACCTGCAGGTCTCTGCGGAGCCTTCGCTGTCGCTCCGACCCCGTTCTGTCCTTCACGGGCTTCACCCAGTTGCTGGCGGCAGCTCCGCAGACAGACCCCGGCGTTCCCCGCACACCAGTGACGGGGGGTCGGGAACGCTCCCCCACCCGCCCCCAGTTCCGTGGATGTTTCTGTACAAACCAGAGACCGGGGGAATCGATTTGGACAAAACTCAGGCCTTTTCCTCAGCAGGAGCTTCCCCGCCACAGCCTGGGGGGACTCTGGGACCCTGGGGGGGTCTGGGCACAGGGAGGGGCTGGGCTGGGGGCAGGGGCTGGGTTCAGGGCTCAGTATTAGGGTGTGGGCTTGGAGCCAGGATTGGGGCAGGGTCCTGGCTGGGTCCAGAACCCCGGGGGGTCCCTGACCCTGGTCTGCAAGGGCTCCGGCTTCACCTTCAGCAGCTTCAGCATGTACTGGGTGCGACAGGCGCCTGGGAAGGGGCTTGAGTACGTCGCGTATATTAACAAGGATGGTAGTAGCACCTTGTACGCGCCGTCGGTCCAAGGCCGCTTCACCATCTCCAGGGACAACGCCCAGAGCACGGTCACGCTGCAGATGAGCAGCCTCAGGGACGACGACACGGCCACCTACTACTGCGCCAAACGTGCTTATAGTGGTGGTGGTGGCACCGAGCCCCAACACCCCCGTGCTGTGTCCCCAAATCCCAGCATTGCCTTCCAATCCCTGCACAAAACCCAGGACTTGTCTCAAGCCTGGACCCCTGCACCAAGCACAAAACCCTTCCTCAACCCCAAATCCTGGGCTTTTGGCCCCAATCCCTGCCCTCTGTCTAATCTGTCAGGGCACCAGCGTCACCCCCAGCAGCTCCGCAACGTCCTGGGGGCTCCCGGGAAGGGGCTGGAGTGGGGACAGAACTCCCCGGGGGTGGGAGGGGGACAGAGGATGGGACTGTTGTGCCGCATCCAGCCGGGTCTAGAGCTGAGGATTTGGGCACTGGGCTGGGCTTAGGGTGCCCCTGCGATGGACGCTGGAGTCTTGAGGCAGCGCAGGGATGCTCAGGCTCAGCTGAAGAGTTTTGGGGAGATTGTCTGGAATTTGGGGACGCAGCTCACCCGCGTCTGAGCGTGACGCTGGGGTCTGGGCTGAGGGCAGAGGTTTGGTCCTGAGCAGATGTTTGGGGTGACGACGGGGGGGTTTAGGCTCTGGGCAGGGCTTAGGGGTCCCTGTGCTGGAGCTGGCAGGTGCAGGCCGGGGTCTGGGTGCCCAGAGCGAGGTCGGGGTGGGGCTCTGGGCTCAGGGTAGGGTCCAGGGGCAGCTCAGAATGTCGGGCCCAGGGCAGGGGAGCGGGGCATAGCCCCGCATCGCTGCCCCCCCCAAAAACCCCCTGGATGGGGGATTTCCTGGCGGGACGGGGCCGAGCTGCCCCCAGGTTCTTTCCCGCAGTAGTAGGTGGCCGTGTCGTCGTCCCTGAGGCTGCTCATCTGCAGCGTGACCGTGCTCTGGGCGTTGTCCCTGGAGATGGTGAAGCGACCTTTGACCGACGGCGCGTAGTAGGTGCTACCACCGCTGGTAATTTGCGCGACCCACTCGAGCCCCTTCCCGGGCGCCTGTCGCACCCAGTTCATGCTGAAGCTGCTGAAGGTGAAGCCGGAGCCCTTGCAGACGAGGGTCAGGGACCCCCCGGGGACCCGGAGGCCTCCTCCGGTCTCCACCAATTCCACGGCCGCCCGCAGCCCTGCGGAAGACAAAAAGGGCAAAAATTGAAGCGCCAGATTTTGACATCATTCTCCCAAATCCGCGCCCAGGGAGGGCGTTGGCGGGGCTGGGTCCTACCTGGGAGGGA
>NW_027436627.1:43514-70653 GCF_031877795.1 Strix aluco
TCCCGAGTCTTCACCATTTGCCCCAACCCTTGACTTTCTGCACCGTGAGTGACCGTTTGCCCCAAAGTTCAAGTGTTGGCCCAAAGCCTGAAGCATTTGCCCCCAACTCTCGTCCATTTTTGCAGCAAATCTCAACCATTTACCCCAAAATTTGTCCATTTTCATCTCAAGTCTCAACCATTTCCCCAACCTTGACCATTTCTGCCCCAAAACTCAACTATTTTCACCCCAATCTCAACCATTTGCCCCAAACCTCGACCATGTTTATCCCAAGTCTTGACCGTTTGCACTGAGTCTTGACTGGTTTTGCCCCAAACCTTGACTGGTTTTGCCCAAACTCAACCTTTTTCATTGGGTCTCAACCATATTTCCCCAACTTCAATTGTTTTTGCCCCAAACCTTCACTGGTTGTACCAGACATCGACCGTTTAGCAGCAAATCTTCACCATTTTTACCTCAAACCTCAACCAGTTGCCGGAGTCTCAAACATTTGTGCCCCAAAACTCGACTGGTTTTGCCCCAAACCTTGACTCTTTGCACTGAGTCTCAACCATTTGCCCCAAACTTTGACTATTTGCCCCAAACTTTGACTGGTTGTAGCAAACATCAACTGTTTGCAGCAAATCTTGAGCATTTTTGCCTCAAATGTCAATCCGTTGCCCAAAGTCTCAACCTTTTTTGACCAAAACTTTGACACAAGGGGAGACCCCCAGGTCCCCCAGTCCCTGCTCCAGGCTGGCACCGGCCTCGGGGGAGCAAATTTGGGATCCTGGGGGGGTCTGGGCACAGGGAGGGGGCTGGGCTGGGGGCAGGGTCTGGGCTCAGGGTGAGGGTCTGGGCTCAGGGCCGGGGTCACGCAGGGCTCCAGGATCGGGGCCGGGTCCTGGCTGGGCCCAGAGAAGGGTCAGTGTGAGGTTCATGGTGGCACTGGAGGATCTTCAAGGGCTTTTCCAACCGAGAGGATTCTGGGATTCTCTGACCCAGCCCTGCCGACCCCCTCCCCAGGTGCAGATTTGGGGATCGATGCTGAGACCGGGCGACCCAATTTTGGCCTTTTTGTTCTCCGCAGGGCTGCGGGCGGCCGTGGAATTGGTGGAGACCGGAGGAGGCCTCCGGGTCCCCGGGGTGTCCCTGACCCTCGTCTGCAAGGGCTCCGGCTTCGATTTCAGCAGCACCTACATGAACTGGGTGCGACAGGCGCCCGGGAAGGGGCTCGAGTTTATCGCGTATATTAACTACGCTGCTGGCGCCTGGTACGCTCCGGCCTTCAAAGGTCGCTCCACCATCTCCAGGGACAACGCCCAGAGCACGGTCACGCTGCAGATGAGCAGCCTCAGGGACGACGACACGGCCACCTACTACTGCGCCAAAGGTTATACTGGTAGAAGTGGCACCGAGCCCGGCCCTGTGTCCCCAAATCCCAGCATTGTCCCCAAATCCCTGCACAAAACCCAGACCTTGTCTCAAGCCTGGACCCCTGCACCAAGCACAGAACCCATAATCAACCCCAAATCCTGGGCTTTTGGCCCCAATCCCTGCCCTGCTCATCCTCTGCCAGGGCTCTGACTTCACCCCCAGCAGCTCCGCAATGTTCTGGCTCCAACAGGCACCTGGACCCTTCCCCAAACCCTCGCACCAGTCCCAGGGCCCTGCCCAGAGCCCGGAAATCCCCACCCTGCACCCCCAAATCCCAGCATCTCCCCCGAAATCGTTAACACTCATTAACACAGCAGCGCTAATTCCCAGAACATACTCGAGCCCCTTCCCCAGCTCCTCTCACACCCAGCTCATGCTGGTGCCGCTGAAATCGAAGCCGGAGCCCTCCCAGGACACGGCCTGGGACAGGGACTGGGGCTCAGGTCAGGGTTTGGGCTGGGTGCAGGGTTTGGGGTGAGGACGGGGGCGTTTAGGCTCCAGGCAGGGCTTAGGGGTCCCTGGGTTGGACTGGCAGGTGCAGGCTGGGGTCTGGGTGCCCAGAGCGGGGTCGGGGCGGGGCTCTGGTCTGGGGGAAAATGGTCGTGGTTTGGGCCAGGTCTGTGGGCTGGAGGCAGGGGATCAGGCTGGGGGTGATGGTGGGGGCTGAGGGCAGGGTCCAGGGAGGGGCTGGGATGTGGGGACACGGCGCAGGGATGTTGGGACTTGGGGAAGGGGGTCGGGGCCAATATCAGCATTTTTGGTGCAGTAGTAGGTGGCCGTGTCGTCGTCCCTGAGGCTGCTCATCTGCAGCGTGACCGTGCTCTGGGCGTTGTCCCTGGAGATGGTGAAGCGGCCTTGGACCGACGGCGCGTATCTTGTGGTACCACCACTGGTAATAAGCGCGACCCACTCGAGGCCCTTCCCAGGTACCTGTCGTGCCCATCCCATGGCGTAGGGGCTGAAATCGAAGCCAGAGGCCTTGCAGACGAGGGTCAGGGACCCCCCGGGGGCCAGGAGGCCTCCTCCAGTCTCCACCAATTCCACGGCCGCCCGCAGCCCTGCGGAGGGAAAAATTGAGGCACCTGGTCCCGGCATCAACCCCCAGGGGATCCTCCAGTATCTTCTCCTCCTCCTCCTCACACTCTCCCATGTAGGACCCAGCCCCACTGAGCCCTCCCCGAGCACAGATTTGGGGGTCAATACCAGGACCAGGAGACTCAATTCTGACAAATTTGAGTCAGCTGGTCCTGGCATCGACCCCCAGGGGATTCCCCAGCACCTTCTTCTCCTCCTCCTCCTCACACCCTCCCAGGTAGGACCCAGCCCCGCCAACACCCTCCCTGGGCGCAGATTTGGGAGAATGATGTCAAAATCTGGCGTTTCAATTTTTGCCCTTTTTGTCTTCCGCAGGGCTGCGGGCGGCCGTGGAATTGGTGGAGACCGGAGGAGGCCTCCGGGTCCCCGGGGTGTCCCTGACCCTCGTCTGCAAGGGCTCCGGCTTCGATTTCAGCAACGCCTACATGTACTGGGTGCGACAGGCACCCGGGAAGGGGCTTGATTACGTCGCAAGAATTAACAGCGATGGTAGTAGCACAGAGTACGCGCCGTCGGTCAAAGGCCGCTTCACCATCTCCAGGGACAACGCCCAGAGCACGGTCACGCTGCAGATGAGCAGCCTCAGGGACGACGACACAGCCACCTACTTCTGCGCCAAAAGTGCTGATGGTGGTGCTTATGGTGGCACCGAGCCCCAACACCCTTGTGATGTGTCCCCAAATCCCAGCATCGAACCTAAATCCCTGCACCAAACCCAGGCCTTGTCACAGAATCCCAGAATCATCTCGGTTCGAAGGGATCTTGAAGCTCCTCCAGTCCAACCATTAACCCAGCACTGACCGTTCCCAACTCCACCAGATCCCTCAGCGCTGGCTCAACCCGACTCTTCAACCCCTCCAGGGATGGGGACTCCCCCCCTGCCCTGGGCAGCCCATTCCAACGCCCAACAGCCCCTTCTGCAAAGAAATCCTTCCTAAGAGCCAGTCTGACCCTGCCCTGGCGCAGCTTGAGGCCATTCCCTCTTGGCCTGGCGCTGGGTCCTTGGCTCAAGAGACTCCTCCCCCCTCTCTGCACCCTCCTTTCAGGGAGTTGTAGAGGGCCAGGAGGTCTCCCCTCAGCCTCCTCTTCTCCAGACTCAACCCCCCCAGGTCCCTCAGCCGCTCCCCACCAGACCTGCCTTTCCTAAACCCGCTGACTGGGCCTGACCATCTGGTTGTCCCACACGTGGTGTGTGATGGTGCTCAGGAGGAGCTGCTCCATCAGCTTCTCAAGCTGACAGGCCTGGAATTTCCCGGATCATCCTTCCGACCCTTCGTGAAGTCAGAGCCCTGGCAGAGGATGTGCAGGGCAGGGATTGGGGCCGAAAGCCCAGGATTTGGGCTCGAGGAAGGGTTTTGTGCTTGGTGCAAGGGTCCAGGTTTGAGACAATCCTGGGTTTTGTGCTGGGATTTGGGGACAATGTTGAGATTTGGGGACACAGCACAGGGGTGTTGGGGCTTGGTGGCACCATAAGCAGCACCAGCACCATCTCTGGCGCAGTAGTAGGTGGCCGTGTCGTCGTCCCTGAGGCTGCTCATCTGCAGCGTGACCGTGCTCTGGGCGTTGTCCTTGGAGATGGTGAAGCAGCCTTTGACCGACGACGCGTAGTAGGTGCTACCACCGTTGGTAATAAGCGCGACCCACTCGAGGCCCTTCCCGGGCGCCTGTCGCACCCAGTTCATGCTGAAGCTGCTGAAGGTGAAGCCGGAGCCCTTGCAGACGAGGGTCAGGGACCCCCCGGGGGCCCGGAGACCTCCTCCGGTCTCCACCAATTCCACGGCCGCCCGCAGCCCTGCGGAAGACAAAAAAAAGCCAAAATTGTGTCACCCGATGGCGGCGTCAACCCCCAAATCTGCACCCGGGGAGGGGGTCGGCGGAGCTGGGTCCTACCTGGGAGGGTGCGAGGAGGAGGAGGAGAAGTTGCTGGGGAATCCCCTGGGGGTTTATGCCGGGACCGGGTGACTCAATTCTGCTCTTTCTTCTTCTACCGAGGGCTGGTGGGGAGAAGAAAGGACAGAATTGAGCCGCCTGATCTCGGCATCGACCCCCGGGGTCTCCCCTGGCACCAGCCTCGGGGAGCAAATCTGGGCCCGTTGGGGGTCCGGGCTCAGGGTGAGGGTCTGGGCTCAGGGCCGGGGTCACGCGGGGCTCCAGGATCGGGGCCGGGACCCGGCTGGGCCCAGAGAAGGGTCAGTGTGAGGTTCATGGTGGCACTGGAGGATCTTCAAGGGCTTTTCCAACCTGGATGATTCTGGGATTGTGTGACGCAGCCCCGCTGACCCCCTCCCCGGGCACGGATTTGGGGGGGTGATACCGGGACCAGGTGACCCAATTTTGGCCTTTTTGTTCTCTGCAGGGCTGCGGGCGGCCGTGGAATTGGTGGAGACCGGAGGAGGCCTCCGGGCCCCTGGGGGGTCCCTGACCCTCGTCTGCAAGGGCTCCGGCTTCACCTTCAGCAGCACCTACATGGGATGGATGCGACAGGCACCCGGGAAGGGGCTCGAGTTCGTTGCGCTTATTAACAGCGGTGGTGGTACCACCTGGTACACGCCGTCGGTCAAAGGCCGCTTCACCATCTCCAGGGACAACGCCCAGAGCACGGTCACGCTGCAGATGAGCAGCCTCAGGGACGACGACACGGCCACCTACTACTGCGCCAAAGGTTATACTGGTAGAGGTGGCACTGAGCCCGGCCCCGTGTCCCCACATCTCAACATTGTCCCCAAATCCCTGCATAAAACCCAGGACTTGTCTCAAGCCTGGACCCCTGCACCAAGCACAGAACCCATAATCAACCCCAAATCCTGGGCTTTTGGCCCCAATCCCTGCCCTGCACATCCTCTGCCAGGGCTCTGACATCACCCCCAGCAGCTCCGCCATGTTCTGGCTCCAACAGGCACCTGGACCCTTCCCCAAACCCTCGCACCAGTCCCAGGGCCCTGCCCAGAGCCCAGAAATCCCCACCCTGCACCCCCAAATCCCGGCATCTTCCCCCAAATCCTCACCCCGAGCATCAGTGTCCCAACCCTGCATCCCAAAGTCCCAACATCTGCCCCAAAATCCCAACATCTGCCCCAAAATCCCAACATCTGCCCCAAAATCTTTGCCCTAAGAATCTACAGAATGGTTGGACTCGGTGATCTTCAAGGTCTTTTCCAACCGAGATGATTCTGTGAGTCTGTAAAAATAGATGAGTTTTGGGGAAAATGGTTGAGATTTGCTGCAAAAATTGACGAGACTTGTTGGCAAATGGTTGAAGTTTTGGGCCAACACTTGAAGTTTGGGGCAAACGGTCACTCAAGGTGCAGAAAGTCAAGGGTTGGGGCAAACGGTGAAGACTCGGGGCGAGATTCTGGGATGGGTTCAGCGGTTTTGGGAGGGTTTGGGGACACGGCGGAGGGACGTTGGGGCTCAGGGCCGGGGTGGGAGCCATTACCAGCACCATCTTCTCTGGCGCAGTAGTAGGTGGCCGTGTCGTCGTCCCTGAGGCTGCTCATCTGCAGCGTGACCGTGCTCTGGGCGTTGTCCCTGGAGATGGTGAAGCGGCCTTCAACCGACGGCGCGTAGAAGGTGCCACTACTATCGTCATGAATACCCGCGACGTACTCGAGCCCCTTCCCGGGCGCCTGTCGCACCCAGAGCATGGTGAAGCTGCTGAAGGTGAAGCCGGAGCCCTTGCAGACGAGGGTCAGGGACCCCCCGATCGCCTCAGCCCCGCAGTTTTTAGCAGCTTTTCGCTTTTCAGACCCATTTTATCTTCCCTCCCGCGTTGCTCTTTCAGTTCCTGTCCCCGCACACCTGCAGGTCTCTGCGGAGCCTTCGCTGTCGCTCCGACCCCGTTCTGTCCTTCACGGGCTTCACCCAGTTGCTGGCGGCAGCTCCGCAGACAGACCCCGGCGTTCCCCGCACACCAGTGACAGGGGGTCAGGAACAGAGGACGCACAGGGACCCCCGGGGGTCTGGACCCAGCCGGGACCCTACCCCAATCCTGGAGCCCAGCTCAACATTTGGTCCAAGCCCAGACCCTCACCCTGAGCCCGGACCCAGCCCAGAGCCCAGCCCCTCCCTGTGCCCAGACCCCCCAGGATCCCAGATTTGCTCCCCCGAGGCTGGTGCCAGCCTGGAGCAGGGACCGGGGGGACCTGGGGGTCTCCTCTTGTGCCCCTACCCCAGGGCTGCGGGTGGCTGAGGAGCTGGTCGAGACCAGAGGAGGCCTCCAGATGCCTGAGGGGTCCCTGACCCTCGTCTGCAAGGGCTCCGGCTTCACCTTCAGCAGCTTCGACATGCAATGGCTGCGACAGGCGCCCGGGAAGGGCATCGAATTCGTTGCGGCTGTTGGCACCATTGGTGACACCTACTATGCACCGTCAGTCCGAGGTCGCTCCACCATCTCCAGGGACAACGCCCAGAGCACGGTCACGCTGCAGATGAGCAGCCTCAGGGACGACGACACGGCCACCTACTACTGCGCCAGAGAAGATGGTGCTGGTAATGGCTCCCACCCCGGCCCTGAGCCCCAACGTCCCTCCGCCGTGTCCCCAAACCCTCCCAAAACCGCTGAACCCATCCCAGAATCTCGCCCCGAGTCTTCACCGTTTGCCCCAACCCTTGACTTTCTGCACCATGAGTGACCGTTTGCCCCAAACTTCAAGTGTTGGCCCAAAACTTCAACCATTTGCCAACAAGTCTCGTCAATTTTTGCAACAAATCTCAACCATTTTCCCCAAAACTCATCTATTTTTACAGACTCACAGAATCATCTCGGTTGGAAAAGACCTTGAAGATCACCGAGTCCAACCATTCTGTAGATTCTTGGGGCAAAGATTTTGGGGCAGATGTTGGGATTTTGGGGCAGATGTTGGGATTTTGGGGCAGATGTTGGGACTTTGGGATGCAGGGTTGGGACACTGATGCTCGGGGTGAGGATTTGGGGGAAGATGCCGGGATTTGGGGGTGCAGGGTGGGGATTTCTGGGCTCTGGGCAGGGCCCTGGGACTGGTGCGAGGGTTTGGGGAAGGGTCCAGGTGCCTGTTGGAGCCAGAACATTGCGGAGCTGCTGGGGGTGAAGTCAGAGCCCTGGCAGAGGATGAGCAGGGCAGGGATTGGGGCCAAAAGCCCAGGATTTGGGGTTGATTATGGGTTCTGTGCTTGGTGCAGGGGTCCAGGCTTGAGACAAGTCCTGGGTTTTGTGCAGGGATTTGGGGGCAATGCTGGGATTTGGGGACACGGGGCCGGGCTCGGTGCCACCTCTACCAGTATAACCTTTGGTGCAGTAGTAGGTGGCCGTGTCGTCGTCCCTGAGGCTGCTCATCTGCAGCGTGACCGTGCTCTGGGCGTTGTCCCTGGAGATGGTGAAGCGGCCTTTGACCGCCGGCGCGTAGCCTGTCCAACCACCATCGTTGGTAATAGCCGCGACGTACTCGATGCCCTTCCCGGGCGCCTGTCGCACCCACTGCATGCCGACACTGCTGAAGGTTTAGCCGGAGCCCTTGCAGACGAGGGTCAGGGACCCCTCGGGGGCCCGGAGGCCTCCTCCGGTCTCCACCAATTCCACGGCCGCCCGCAGCCCTGCGGAAGACAAAAAGGCCAAAATTGAGGTGCCCGATCTCAGCATTGACCCCCGGGAGGGTGTTGGTGGGGCTGGGTCCTACCTGGGAGGGTGTGAGGAGGAGGAGGAGAAGAAGGTGCTGGGGGATCCCCTGGGAGTGATGGAATTGGTTCCGTGGAATTCCACAGTCGCCCGCAGCCCTGGGGTGGGGGCACAAGGGGAGACCCCCAGGTCCCCCCGGTCCCTGCTCCAGGCCGGCACCAGCCTTGGGGGAGCAAATCTGGGACCCTGGGGGGGTCTGGGCACAGGGTGAGGGTCTGGGCTCAGGGCCGGGGTCACGCAGGGCTCCAGGATCGGGGCCGGGTCCCGGCTGGGCCCAGAGAAGGGTCAGTGTGAGGTTCATGGTGGCACTGGAGGATCTTCAAGGGCTTTTCCAACCTGGATGATTCTGGGATTGTGTGACCCAGCCCCGCCGACCCCCTCCCCAGGGACAGATTTGGGGGGTGATGCCGAGACTGGGCGCCTCAATTTTGGCCTTTTTGTCTTCCGCAGGGCTGCGGGCGGCCGTGGAATTGGTGGAGACCGGAGGAGGCCTCCGGGCCCCCGGGGGGTCCCTGACCCTCGTCTGCAAGGGCTCCGGCTTCACCTTCAGCAGCTTCGACATGTTCTGGGTGCGACAGGCGCCCGGGAAGGGCCTTGAGTGGCTCGCAGGTATTTACAGCGATGGTAGTGGCACCTCCTACGCGCCGTCGGTCAAAGGCCGCTTCACCATCTCCAGGGACAACGCCCAGAGCACGGTCACGCTGCAGATGAGCAGCCTCAGGGACGACGACACGGCCACCTACTACTGCGCCAAACGTGCTGGTAGTGGTTATGGTGGCCCCGAGCCCCAACACCCCTGTGCTGTGTCCCCAAATCCCAGCTTTGTCCCCAAATCCCTGCACAAAACCCAGGACTTGTCTCAAGCCTGGACCCCTGCACCAAGCACAAAACCCTTCCTCGACCCCAAATCCTGGGCTTTTGGCCCCAATCCCTGCCCTGCTCATCCTCTGCCAGGGCTCTGACTTCACCCCCAGCAGCTCCGCCATGTTCTGGCTCCAACAGGCACCTGGACCCTTCCCCAGACCCTCGCACCAGTCCCAGGGCCCTGCCCAGAGCCCGGAAATCCCCACCCTGCACCCCCAAATCCCAGCATCTCCCCCCAAATCCTCACCCCGAGCATCAGTGTCCCAACCCTGCATCCCAAAGTCCCAACATCTGCCCCAAAATCCCAACATCTGCCCCAAAATCTTTGCCCCAAGAATCTACAGAATGGTTGGACTCGGTGATCCTCAAGGTCTTTTCCAACCGAGATGATTCTCTGAGTCTGTAAAAATAGATGAGTTTTGGGGTAAATGGTTGAGATTTGTTGCAAAAATTGACGAGACTTGTTGGCAAATGGTTGAAGTTTTGGGCCAACACTTGAAGTTTGGGGCAAATGGTCACTCATGGTGCAGAAAGTCAAGGGTTGGGGCAAATGGTGAAGACTCGGGGCGAGATTCTGGGATGGGTTCAGCGGTTTTGGGAGGGTTTGGGGACACGGCGGAGGGATATTGGGGCTCAGGTCCGGGGTTGGTGCCACCACCACTACCAGGTTCTTTGGCACAGTAGTAGGTGGCCGTGTCGTCGTCCCTGAGGCTGCTCATCTGCAGCGTGACCGTGCTCTGGGCGTTGTCCCTGGAGATGGTGGAGCGGCCTTGGACAGACGGCTCGTAGTAGGTGTTACTACTATCGTCGTCAATACTCGTGACGTACTCGAGCCCCTTCCCAGGCGCCTGTCGCACCCAACTCATGGCGAAGCTGCTGAAGGTGAAGCCGGAGCCCTTGCAGACGAGGGTCAGGGACCCCCCGGGGGCTCGGAGGCCTCCTCCGGTCCCCACCAATTCCACGGCCGCCCGCAGCCCTGCGGAAGACAAAAAAAAGGCCAAAATTGAGGCGCCCGGTTCCGGCATCGACCCCAAATCCGCTCCCCGGGAGGGTGTTGGTGGGGCTGGGTCCTACCCGGGAGGGTGCGAGGAGGACGAGGAAGAGAAGGTGGAGGTGTAAAAAGAGTTGAGTTCTGCTGCATATGGTCCATATTTGGTAGAATCTGTCAAAGTTTGGGGCAAATAATCAAAGTTTGGAGGAAATGGTTGAGACTCAGTGCAAATAGTCAAGGTTTGGGTCAAAAATAGTCAAGCTTTGGGGCAGAAACAGCCGAGATTTGAGGCAAATTGTTGGACTTGGGGCAAAAATGGTTGAGGTCTGAGGTAAAAATGGTTGAGATTTGCTGTATATGGTCAAAGATTGGTACAACTGGTCAAGTTTAGGTCAAACGGTCAAAGTTTGGGGCAAAACCAGTCAAGACGCAGTGCAAAGAGTTAAGACTTGGGCAAAAATGGTCGAGGTTTGGGGCAAATGGTTGAGACTTGGGGTGAAAATAGATGAGTTTTGGGGAAAATGGTTGAGATTTGCTGCAAAAATGGTTGAGACTCGGGGGCAAATGGTTGAGGTTTTGGGTGGAACAGTGGAAGTTTGGGGCAAACGGTCACACATGGTGCAGAAAGTCAAGGATTGGGGCAAACAGGGAAGACTCGGTGCGAGATTCTGGGATGGGTTCAGCGGTTTTGGGAAGTTTTTGGGACAAAGCGGAGGGATGTTGGGGCTCAGGGCCGGGATCGGTGCCACCACCACCACCATCATCATCATCTTCCTTGGCGCAGTAGTAGGTGGCCGTGTCGTCATCCCTGAGGCTGCTCATTTGCAGCGTGACCGTGCTCTGGGCGTTGTCCCTGGAGATGGTGAAGCGGCCTTCGACCGACGGCGCGTAGGAGGTGCTACCACTGGTGCCAATAATCGCGACGTACTCGGGCCCCTTCCCGGGCGCCTGTCGCACCCAGAGCATGTTGTAGCTGCTGAAGGTGAAGCCGGAGCCCTTGCAGACGAGGGTCAGGGACCCCCCGGGGGCTCGGAGGCCTCCTCCGGTCCCCACCAATTCCACGGCCGCCCGCAGCCCTGCGGAAGACAAAAAAAAGGCCAAAATTGAGGCGCCCGGTTCCGGCATCGACCCCCAAATCCGCTCCCCGGGAGGGTGTTGGTGGGGCTGGGTCCTACCTGGGAGGGTGCGAGGAGGAGGAGGAGAAGAAGGTGCTGGGGGATCCCCTGGGAGTGATGGAATTGGTTCCGTGGAATTCCACAGCCGCCCGCAGCCCTGGGGTGGGGGCACAAGGGGAGACCCCCAGGTCCCCCCAGTCCCTGCTCCAGGCCTGCACCAGCCTTGGGGGAGCAAATCTGGGACCCTGGGGGGGTCTGGGCACAGGGAGGGGGCTGGGCTGGGGGCAGGGGCTGGGCTCAGGGTGAGGGTCTGGGCTCAGGGCCGGGGTCACGCAGGGCTCCAGGATCGGGGCCGGGTCCCGGCTGGGCCCAGAGAAGGGTCAGTGTGAGGTTCATGGTGGCACTGGAGGATCTTCAAGGGCTTTTCCAACCTGGATGATTCTGGGATTGTGTGACCCAGCCCCACCGACCCCCTCCCCGGGCACGGATTTGGGGGGTGATGTTGGGATCAGGCGACCCAATTTTGGCCCGTCCCCGTGTCCCCAAATCCCAGCGTCGTCCTGAAATCCTTTCCCTGAGTGTCAGCATCCCTGCTCTAAAGCCAAAAATCCCCTTATCTTCCCCAAAATCCCATTATCTTCCCCCGAAATCCTTGCTCCAAACCCAGACACAACTGCCCTGCATCCCAAAATGTGAAGATTTTCCCAAAATCCCAACGTATTCCCCAAAATCCCATTATTTCCCCCCCAATTCCTTATTCCCAACCCAGATACAACAGCCCTGCATCCCAAAATATGAAGATTTTCCCAAAATCCCAGCATCTTCCCCCAAATCCTTTCCCTGTGCGGCAGCATCCCTGCTCTAAAGCCAAAAATCCCATTATCTTCCCCAAAATCCCATTATTTTCCCCCAAATCCTTACGCCAAACCCAAACACAACTGCCCTGTGTCCCGAAATGTGAAGATTTTCCCAAAATCCCAGTATCTTCCCCCAAATCCTTTCCCTGAGTGTCAGCATCCCTGCTCTAAATCCGAAAATTCCATTATTCCCCCAAAATCCCGTTATCTTCCCCCAAAATCCCATTTTCTTTCCCAAAAACCCATTATCTTCCCCCAAAACCCAGCATCTTCCCCAAAATCCCATTATTTTCCCCCAAATCCTTACGCCAAACCCAGACACAACTGCCCTGTGTCCCGAAATGTGAAGATTTTCCCAAAATCCCAGTATCTTCCCCCAAATCCTTTCCCTGAGTGTCAGCATCCCTGCTCTAAATCAGAAAATTCCATTATTCCCCCAAAATCCCATTATTTTCCCCAAAATCCTGTTATCTTCCCCCAAAATCCTTGCTCCAAACCCAGACACAACTACCCTGAATCCCAAAATGTGAAGATTTTCCCAAAATCCCAGTATCTTCCCCCAAATCCTTCCCTTGAGTGTCAGCATCCCTGCTCTAAATCTGAAAATTCCATTATTCCCCCCAAATCCCATTATCTTCCCCAAAAACCCATTATCTTCCCCAAAATCCCATTATCTTCCCCCAAACCCAGCATCTTCCCCAAAATCCCATTATTTTCCCCCAAATCCTTACGCCAAACCCAGACACAACTGCCCTGTGTCCCAAAATGTGACGATTTTCCCAAAATCCCAGCATTTTCCCCCAAATCCTCACCCCAAACACCTGCATTCCCTCCCTGCATCCCAAATTCCCAAGATCTTCCCTAAATCCCATCATTTTTCCCCAAAAAATCCTTGCTTTGAGGCCAGACAACCCTGTCCAAAATCCTCAAATCTGAGCAGTTTCCTAAAATTCCAGTATTTTCCCCCAAATCCTTTCCCTGAGGGTCAGCATCCCTGCTCCAAATCCAAAAATCCCATTATCTTCCCCAAAATTCCATTATCTTCCCCAAAATCCCATTATCTTCCCCAAAACCCCATTATTTTCCCCAAAATCCTGTTATCTTCCAAAAAATCCCGTTATCTTTCCCAAAATCCCATTATTTTCCCCAAAATCCCGTTATCTTCCCCAAAATCCCATTATTTTCCCCCAAACCCCATTATCTTCCCCCAAATCCCGTTATCTTCCCCAAAATCCTGTTATCTTCCCCAAAATCCCATTGTTTTTCCCAAAATCCCATTATCTTCCCCCAAATCCCGTTGTCTTTCCCAAAATCCCATTATCTTTCTCAAAATCCCATTATTTTCCCCCAAATCCCGTTATCTTTCCCAAAATCCCATCTTCACCAAAATCCCATTATTTTCCCCCAAATCCCGTTATATTTCCCCAAAATCCCATTATTTTCCCCCAAATCCCGTTATCTTCCCCAAAATAGCATTATCTTCCCCAAAATCCCGTTATATTTCCCAAAATCCCATTATTTTCCCCCAAATCCCGTTATCTTCCCTAAAATCCCATTGTTTTCCCCAAAATCCCGTTATTTCCCAAAATCCCATTATCTTCCCCAAAATCCCATTATCTTCCCCCAAATCCTTGCTCCAAGCCCGGACACACTTGCCCTCCATCCCAAAATGTGACGATTTTCCCCAAATCCCAACATTTTCCCCCAAATCCGTGCCTCAGGCTGAGGGAGGGAAAGGGTTACAACAGCAGAAAAGAGCAAGGAACAACCAAAACCCTCATTTCCGGGTTTTTTACCCCAAAACAACAGCGATGACTTCAGTGAATGGGGCACCGCGGGGAGGGCAATTAACTAATTAGTGGCGGGAAGAGTCTGTAATTAATTAAATAATTCGCGTGGATAAACCGGGAGGGGGCGCTGGAGAGTTTGGGATGAAATAATTTGGGGTAAAATTAAATAATTTGGGGTAAAATTAAATAATTTGGGGTAAAAAATAATTTGGGGTAAAATTAAATAATTTCGGGTAAAATTAAATAATTTGGAATAAAATTAAATAATTTGGGGTAAAACATGACACAAGGGTGCGCTGCAGAATTTGCGGTTAAATAATTTGGCATAAAATTAAATAATTTGGGGTAAACTTAAATAGTTTGGGGTAAAATTAAATAATTTGGGATAAAATGAAATAATTTGGGGATAAAATTAAATAATTTGGGATAAAAATGACATAAGGGGGCACTGCAGGGCTTGTAATTTAATGATTTGGAGTAAAATTAAATAATTTGGAATAAAATTAAATAATTTGGGGTAAAATTAAATAATTTGGGATAAAATTAAATAATTTGGGATAAAATAAAATAATTAGGGATAAAATTAAATATTTTGAGATAAAATTAAATAATTTGGGATAAAACATGATATAAGGGCCCAGTGCAGAGCTTGAAATTAAATAATTTGGGGTAAAATTAAATAATTTGGGATCAAATTAAATAATTTCCAGTAAAATTAAATGATCTGGGGTAAAATTAAATAATTTGGAATAAAATAAAATAATTTGGGATAAAAAATGACATAAGGGTGCACTGAAGATCTTATAATTAAATAATTTAGAATAAAATTAAATAATTTGGAAAAAATTAAATAATTTGGAATAAAATTAAATAATTTCCAGTAAAATTAAATAATTTGGGGTAAAATTAAATAATTAGGGATAAAATTAAGTAATTTGGGGATAAAATTAAATAATTTGGGATAAAACATGACATAAGGGCCCAGTGCAGAACTTGAAATTAAATAATTTGGAGTAAAATTAAATATTATGGGATAAAATTAAATAATTTGGGATAAAATTAAAGAATTTGGGATAAAATTAAATAATCTGGGGTAAAATTAAATATTATGGGATAAAATCAAATAATTTGGGATAAAACATGACATAAGTGTGTACTGCAGAGTTTATAATTAAATAATTTGGGATAAAATGAAATCATTTGGAGTAAAATTAAATAATTTGGAATAAAATTAAATAATTTGGGTAAAATTAAATGATCTGGGGTAAAATTAAATATTGTGGGATAAAATTAAATAATTTTGGTTAAAACCTGCCATAAGGGCCCAGTGCAGAGCTTGTGATTAAATAATTTCGAGTAAAATTAAATAATTTGGGGTAAAATTAAATTATTTGGGATAAAATTAAAGAATTTGAGATAAAACTAAATAATTTGGGATAAAATTAAATAATTTTGGATAAAAACTGCCATAAGGGCCCAGTGCAGAGCTTGTAATTAAATAATTTGGATTAAAATTAAATAATTTGGGGTAAAATTAAATAATTTGGGATAAAATTAAAGAATTTGAGATAAAATTAAATAATTTGGAATAAAATTAAATACTCTGGGATAAAATTGAATAATTTGGGCTAAAAATTGCCATAAGGGCCCAGTGCAGAGCTTGAAATTAAATAATTTGGATTAAAATTAAATAATTTGGGGTAAAATTAAATAATTTGGGATAAAATTAAATAATTTTGGTTAAAATGAAATAATTTGGGCTAAAAACTGCCATAAGGGCCCAGTGCAGGGCTTGTAATTAAATAATTTCGAGAAAAATTAAATAATTTGCGATAAAATTAAATTATTTGGGATCAAATTAAATAATTTCCGGTAAAATTAAATAATCTGGGGTAAAATTAAATATTAGGGGTTAAAATTAAATAATCTGGGGTAAAATTAAATATTAGGGGTTAAAATTAAATAATCTGGGGTAAAATTAAATATTATGGGATAAAATTAAATAATCTGGGGTAAAATTAAATATTAGGGGTTAAAATTAAATAATCTGGGGTAAAATTAAATATTATGGGATAAAATTAAATAATCTGGGGTAAAATTAAATATTAGGGGTTAAAATTAAATAATCTGGGGTAAAATTAAATATTATGGGTTAAAATTAAATAATCTGGGGTAAAATTAAATATTATGGGATAAAATTAAATAATCTGGGGTAAAATTAAATATTATGGGTTAAAATTAAATAATCTGGGGTAAAACCTGCCGTAAGCGCCCACCGCAGACCTTATAATTAAATAATTCGGTCAAAAAAAAAAACCAAAACAAAGACATTTGTGCGCCCCGCAGACCTCGCGATTAATTAATTCCCCTTAATTAACGACCGAGCTCCCAATTAAAAAAATCCCCCGGGGGACCCGCCGCCGTCGCCCAATCAACCACCTCCGCCTAACGAGGCGCCGAGATTTAACCCCCCCCTCCCCCGCCAAAACAAAAAATATATATTTTTAATTAGCTTTGGGGAAACGAGCGATTAGGGGGCGGGGCGTCGCCTTCGTATGCAAATTAGCGGCGCCTCCACGGCCTTAAAACCCTCCGCTCCCGCCATGGGGGCACATCCCCACCCGTCTCCTTCCACCATGGGCACCCACTTGGCCTCCACCCTCCTCCTCCTCCTCGCGGCCCTGCCAGGTAGGACCCGACCGCGGCGATTCGGGGGGGCGAAAAAAAAGCGCCGAAATCAGGCGGATTAATATTTCGGGGGGGACTTATTTTTTTTTTTTTTGTCTTCCGCAGGGCTGCGGGCGGCCGTGGAATTGGTGGAGACCGGAGGAGGCCTCCGGGCCCCCGGGGGGTCCCTGACCCTCGTCTGCAAGGGCTCCGGCTTCACCTTCAGCAGCTTCGGCATGGGATGGGCGCGAGAGGCGCCGGGGAAGGGCCTCGAGTACGTCGCGAGTAGTAACACCGGTGGTAGCACCGACTACGCGCCGTCGGTCAAAGGCCGCTTCACCATCTCCAGGGACAACGCCCAGAGCACGGTCACGCTGCAGATGAGCGGCCTCAGGGACGACGACACGGCCACCTACTACTGCGCCAAAGCTACTCACGGCGACGCCGAACCGCGGCGCCCGTGGCAAAAAACCCCGCGTCCGCACCTAAAAATAGTCCCTCAAAAAAAAAAAACCCACCACCGCAACCCCCCGGGGGAGGAAGAGGAAGAGGCGCGCGGCGGCTCGCTCGGAGCGCTCGGACGCGCTCGAGCGGCGGCGGATGCGGATGACGGGGTTTGGGTGGTGAGGAAGAGCGTTTCGAGGAGCGCCCGGGGCCTTACAAAGCACCCAAGAGTCTTTGGAGGGCACCCAAGAGCGTTGGAGGACGCCCAAGAGCATTTGAGGGTGCCCAAGAGTCTTTGAGGGTGGCCAAGATAATTTGAGGGCACCCAAGAGTCTTTGTAGGGCACCCAAGAGCGTTTGTAGGGTGCCCAAGAGCGTTGGAGGGTGCCCAAGAGCGTTGGAGGACACCCAAGAGCGTTGGAGGACGCCCAAGAGCATTTGAGGGTGCCCAAGAGTCTTTGAGGGTGGCCAAGATAATTTGAGGGCACCCAAGAGTCTTTGTAGGGCACCCA
Organism: Strix aluco; assembly: GCF_031877795.1. Lineage (NCBI taxonomy): Eukaryota > Metazoa > Chordata > Aves > Strigiformes > Strigidae > Strix > Strix aluco. Next base: position 60,915 of record NW_027436627.1, read on the forward strand.
AGAGCGTTTGTAGGGTGCCCAAGAGCGTTGGAGGGTGCCCAAGAGCGTTGGAGGACACCCAAGAGCGTTGGAGGACGCCCAAGAGCATTTGAGGGTGCCCAAGAGTCTTTGAGGGTGGCCAAGATAATTTGAGGGCACCCAAGAGTCTTTGTAGGGCACCCAAGAGCGTTTGTAGGGTGCCCAAGAGCGTTGGAGGGTGCCCAAGAGCGTTGAGGGCACCCAAGAGTCTTTGAGGGTGCCCAAGAGGGTTGGAGGGTGCCCAAGAGCATTTGAGGGTGCCCAAGAGTGTTTGTAGGGCACCCAAACCCCCCTTCATGGAAGATGAGACCTTTGTAGGGTGCCCAAGAGTGTTGGAGGGTGCCCAAGGGTGTTTGAGGGTGCCCAAGAGTCTTTGAGGGCACCCAAGAGCGTTGAAGGGCACCCAAGAGCGTTGAGGGCACCCAAGAGTCTTTGAGGGCACCCAAGAGCGTTGGAGGGCACCCAAACCCCCCTTCATGGAAGATGAGACCTTTGTAGGGTGCCCAAGAGTGTTGGAGGGTGCCCAAGGGTGTTTGAGGGTGGCCAAGAGTCTTTGAGGGCACCCAAGAGCGTTGAGGGCACCCAAGAGCGTTGAGGGCACCCAAGAGTCTTTGAGGGTGACCAAGAGCGTTTGAGGGCACCCAAGAGTCTTTGTAGGGCACCCAAGAGCATTTGTAGGGTGCCCAAGAGCATTGGAGGGTGCCCAAGAGCGTTGAGGGCACCCAAGAGTCTTTGAGGGCACCCAAGAGCGTTGGAGGGTGCCCAAGAGCGTTTGAGGGTGCCCAAGAGTGTTTGTAGGGCACCCAAACCCCCCTTCATGGAAGATGAGACCTTTGTAGGGTGCCCAAGAGTGTTGGAGGGTGCCCAAGAGTCTTTGAGGGTGCCCAAGAGTCTTTGAGGGCACCCAAGAGCGTTTGAGGGCACCCAAGAGCGTTGAGGGCACCCAAGAGTCTTTGAGGGCGCCCAAGAGCGTTGAAGGGCACCCAAGAGCGTTGAGGGCACCCAAGAGTCTTTGAGGGCACCCAAGAGCGTTGGAGGGTGCCCAAGAGTGTTTGTAGGGCACCCAAACCCCTCTTCATGGAAGATGAGACCTTTGTAGGGTGCCCAAGAGTGTTGGAGGGTGCCCAAGGGTGTTTGAGGGTGGCCAAGAGTCTTTGAGGGCACCCAAGAGCGTTGAGGGCACCCAAGAGTCTTTGAGGGTGCCCAAGATTGTTGAGGGCACCCAAGAGCGTTTGAGGGTGCCCAAGAGCGTTGGAGGGCACCCAAGAGCCTTTCAAGGTGCCCAGACCCTTGCACGGCCCCCGAGCACCTTCACGTGGCACCCAGACGCTGGCAACGAGCCCACGTGGCCCTTCCATGGGTCCCCCCACAAATCCCTTCGCTGCGCCCCAAAAAATCCCAGAAAACTTTTGGACAGTTTTGACCCAAAAATTGGGATACTTTGGCCCTTTTGGTGCCTCTTGGCCAAAATCTGGCCCCAGTTTGGCCCTTTTGGCCCTTCTCAACCCAAATCTGGGCCAAATTTGGCCCTTTTGCCCCCAATCGGGACGTTTGGGCCATTTCGAATGGTTTTGGGTTATTTTGGGTGCGGTTGGACGAGCTCAGCCTGTGGCCGAGGAGGGGGCTGGGCCGGGGGTGGATTTTGGGCTGAATCGGGGGGATTTTGTCCCACCCTGTGTCACCGTGGGGTGCTGGTGCTGGTGGTGGTTGGGGTGCTTATCACGGTGGTGCAGGAGGTGACAAAAATGCTGATTTTCCTCTTTCTGCCCGTTTCTGCAGGAAATCTGTGACACACAAATGCCGCCGGGGGCTCAGCTCCACCCCCGGGGGGGCCTTTCCCGGGGGACCAGCCCCCGCTGGGCCCCACTTCCCCTTCCCGGCCGCTTCCGCACCAAATCTGGGGATATTTTACCCTTTTTATACCGTTTCCCCCCCCCTCCCCAGCTACAGACCTCTTACACCCTTTACACCCACATTTGCTCAAAAAGGACATTTTTTTGGCCCTTCAATATCACTTTTGCTAAAAGTGCTGGGGCCTTTCCTTTTAGGGCCTTTTTTTGCCCCAAATCTGAGCACGTTTCACCTTTATTGCCCATTTTGCAACAAATCTAGAGACGTTCTCCCCGATTTTGTCAGTTTTCACCCCATTCTGGGCATGTTCTGGCTCTTCTGTCCAGTTTTGTCCCCACTTGGTGCATGCATTGGCCTTTTTTTGCCAGTTTTGACCCAATTCTGGGCATTCTTTGCCCCTTTTTGCCCAGTTTTGACCCAATTCTGGGCAGGCTTTGGCCATTTTTGCCCAGTTTTGACCCAATTCTGGGCAGGCTTTGGCCCTTTTTTGCCCAGTTTTGACCCAATTCTGAGCATATTTTGCCCCTTTTTTGCCCAGTTTTGACCCAATTCTGGGCAGGATTTGCCTCCTTTTTGCCCAGTTTTGACCCAATTCTGGACACGCTTTGACCCTTTTTTGCCTAGTTTTGACCCAATTCTGGGCAGGGCTTTGACCCTTTTTTGCCCAGTTTTGACCCAATTCTGGGCAGACTTTGACCGTTTTTGCCCAGTTTTGACCCAATTCTGGGCAGGCTTTGACCCATTTTTGCCCACTTTTGACCCAATTCTGGGCAGGCTTTGACACCTTTTTGCCCAGTTTTGACCCAGTTCTGGGCAGGATTTGACCCTTTTTTGCCCAGTTTTGACCCAATTCTGGACACGCTTTGACCCTTTTTTGCCTAGTTTTGACCCAATTCTGGGCAGGCTTTGGCCCTTTTTGCTCAGTTTTGACCCAATTCTGGCAGGCTTTGCCCTTTTTTGCCCAGTTTTGACCCAATTCTGGGCAGGCTTTGACCCTTTTTTGCCCAGTTTTGACCCAATTCTGGGCAGGCTTTGGCCCTTTTTGCTCAGTTTTGACCCAATTCTGTGCAGGCTTTGCCCTTTTTTGCCCAGTTTTGACCCAATTCTGGGCAGGCTTTGACCCTTTTTTGCCCAGTTTTGACCCAATTCTGGGCAGGCTTTGGCCTTTATTGCCCAGTTTTGACCCAATTCTGGGCAGGCTTTGACCCTTTTTGCCCAGTTTTGACCCAATTCTGGGAAGGCTTTGCCCCTTTTTGCGCCCTTTTTTGACCCAATTCTGGGCAGGCTTTGGCCCGTTTTTGCCCAATTTTGACCCAATTCTGGGCAGGATTTGCCTCTTTTTGCCCAGTTTTGACCCAATTCTGGCAGGATTTGCCTCTTTTTGCCCACTTTTGACCCAATTCTGGGCAGGATTTGGCCCATTTTTGCCCAATTTTGACCCAATTCTGGCAGGCTTTGCTCTTTTTTGCCCAGTTTTGACCCAATTCTGGGCAGGCTTTGACCCTTTTTTGCCCAGTTTTGACCTAATTCTGGGCCGGCTTTGGCCCTTTTTGCCCAGTTTTGACCCAATTCTGGGCAAGCTTTGGCCCTTTTTGCCCAGTTTTGACCCAATTCTGGGCAGGCTTTGACCCTTTTTTGCCCAATTTTGACCCAATTCTGGGCAGGCTTTGACCCTTTTTTGCTCAGTTTTGACCCAATTCTGGGAAGGCTTTGGCCCTTTTTGCCCATTTTCAACCCAAATCCAGGCAGGCTTTGCCTTTTAGGCCCAGTTTTGCCAAAACCACCAGGAATCCTTTTGACTTTTATGACCATTTTTGCACCCAGTCTGGGCATGTTTTACCCCTCACGACCATTTTCACCCCAAATCTGGCCCTTCTCAACCTAAACCAGGGCCCGAATTGGCCTTTGGGTCCTTCCCAACCCAAACCTGGGCCTAATTTGGCCCTTTTGGCCCTTCCCAACCCAAGCTGGGCCCAATCTGGCCCCCTTTTCCGCCCCTCTTGCCCCAAATCTGGGCCCAATTTGGCCCTTTAGGTCCTTCTAAACACAAACTTGAGCCTGGTTTAGCCCTTTTGGCCCTTCTCAACATAAACTGGGGCCCAATTTGGCCCCTCTTGCCCCTTTTGCCCCAAATCTGGTCCCAAATTTGCCCTTTTGACCCTTCTCAACCCAAACCTGGGCCTGGTTTGGCCCTTTTGGCCCCTCTTGCCCTAAACCTGGGCCAATTTGGCCCTTCCCATCCTAAATCTGGGCCCAAATTGACCATTTTGGCTCTTCTTGACCCAAACCTGGGCCCAGTTTTACCGTTTTGGCCCTTCTTAACCTAAACTGGGGCCTGGTTTGGCCCTTTTGGCCCTTTTGGCCAAATCTGGGCCCAATTTAGTCCCTTTTGGCCCTTCCCAACCCAAACGTGGGCCCAAATTGCCCCTTTAGGCCCTTCTCATCTAAACCTGGTCCCAGTTTGGCCCTTTTGGCCCCTCTTGCCCCAAATCTGGTCCCAATTTGGCCCTTTTGGCCTTTTTCAACCCAAACCTGGGCCTGGTTTGGCCCTTTTGGCCTTTCCCATCCTAAACCTGGGCCCAGTTTGGCCCTTTTGCCCCCAATCGGGACGTGTTGGGCCATTTCGAATGGTTTTGGGTTATTTTGGGTGCGGTTGGGACGAGCTCAGCCTGTGGCCGAGGAGGGGGCTGGGCCGGGGGTGGATTTTGGGCTGAATCGGGGGGATTTTGTCCCACCCTGTGTCACCGTGGCCGTCGGTAGCGGTAGTTGGGGGGACGATCACGGTGGTGCAGGAGGTGACAAAAATGCTGATTTTCCTCTTTCTGCCCGTTTCTGCAGGAAATCTGTGACACACAAACGCCGCCGGGGGCTCAGCTCCACCCCCGGGGGGCCTTTTCCGGGGACCAGCCCCCGCTGGGCCCCACTTCCCCTTCCCGGCCGCTTCCGCACCAAATCTGGGGATATTTTACCCTTTTATATACCGTTTCCCCCCCCTCCCCAGCTACAGACCTCTTACACCCTTTACACCCACATTTGCTCAAAAAGACATTTTTTTGGCCCTTCAATATCACTTTTGCTAAAAGTGCTGGGGCCTTTCCTTTTAGGACCGTTTTTGCCCCAAATCTGAGCACGTTTCACCTTTATTGCCCATTTTGCAACAAATCTAGAGACGTTCTCCCCGATTTTGTCAGTTTTCACCCCATTCTGGGCATGTTCTGGCTCTTCTGTCCAGTTTTGTCCCCACTTGGTGGATGCATTGGCCTTTTTCTGCCAGTTTTGACCCAATTCTGGGCATTCTTTGACCCTTTTTTGCCCAATTTTGACCCAATTCTGGGCATTCTTTGACCTTTTTGGCCCAGTTTTGACCCAAGTCTGGGCAGGCTTTGGCCCGTTTTTCCAGTTTTGACCCAATTCTGGACACGCTTTGACCCATTTTGGCCCAGTTTTGACCCAATTCTGGGCAGGTTTTGCCCCTTTTTGCCCAGTTTTGCCCTGATTCTGGGCAGGTTTTGCCCCTTTCTGCCCAGTTTTGACCCAATTCTGGGCAGGTTTTGACCCTTTTTGCCCACTTTTGACCCAATTCTGGGCAGGCTTTGCCTCTTTTTTTGCCAGTTTTGACCCAATTCTGGACAGGCTTTGACCCATTTTGGCCCAGTTTTGACCCAATTCTGGCAGGTTTTGCCCCTTTTTGCCCAGTTTTGACCCGATTCTGGGCAGGTTTTGCCCCTTTCTGCCCAGTTTTGACCCAATTCTGGGCAGGTTTTGACCCTTTTTGCCCACTTTTGACCCAATTCTGGGCAGGCTTTGCCTCTTTTTTTGCCCAGTTTTGACCCAATTCTGGACAGGCTTTGACCCATTTTGGCCCAGTTTTGACCCAATTCTGGGCAGGTTTTGCCCCTTTTTGCCCAGTTTTGACCCGATTCTGGGCAGGTTTTGCCCCTTTCTGCCAGTTTTGACCCAATTCTGGCAGGTTTTGACCGTTTTTGCCCACTTTTGACCCAATTCTGGGCAGGCTTTGCCTCTTTTTTTGCCCAGTTTTGACCAAATTCTGGACAGGCTTTGACCCATTTTGGCCCAGTTTTGACCCAATTCTGGCAGGTTTTGACCCTTTTTGCCCAGTTTTGCCCCGATCTGGGCAGGTTTTGCCCCTTTCTGCCCAGTTTTGACCCAATTCTGGGCAGGTTTTGACCCTTTTTGCCCACTTTTGACCCAATTCTGGGCAGGCTTTGGCTCTTTTTTTGCCCAGTTTTGACCCAATTCTGGGCAGGCTTTGGCCCTTTTTGCCAGTTTTGACCCAATTCTGGAAGGCTTTGCCCCTTTTTGCGCCCTTTTTTGACCCAATTCTGGGCAGACTTTGACCCTTTTTTGGCCAGTTTTGACCCAATTCTGGGCAGGCTTTGGCCCGTTTTTGCCCAATTTTGACCCAATTCTGGGCAGGATTTGCCTCTTTTTGCCCAGTTTTGACCCAATTCTGGGCAGGATTTGCCTCTTTTTGCCCAGTTTTGACCCAATTCTGGGCAGGCTTTGGCCCTTTCTGCCCAGTTTTGACCAAATTCTGGGCATTCTTTGCCCCTTTTTTGCCCCTTTTTGTCCCAATTCTGGGCAGGCTTTGCCCTTTTTTGCCCAGTTTTGACCCTTTTCTGGGCCGGCTTTGACCCTTTTTTGCCTAATTTTGACCCAATTCTGGACACGCTTTGGCCCTTTTTTGCCCAGTTTTGACCCAATTCTGGGAAGGCTTTGGCCCGTTTTGTCCAGTTTCAACCCAAATCCAGGGCAGGCTTTGCCTTTTAGGCCCAGTTTTGCCAAAACCACCAGGAATCCTTTTGACTTTTATGACCATTTTTGCACCCAGTCTGGGCATCTTTTACCCCTCACGACCATTTTCACCCCAAATCTGCCCCTTCTCAACCTAAACCAGGGCCCAAATCGGCCTTTAGGCCCTTCTCAACCCAAACCTGGGCCTAATTTGGCCCTTTTGGCCCTTCCCAACCCAAAGCTGGGCCCAATCTGGCCCCTTTTCCGCCCCTCTTGCCCCAAATCTGGGCCCAATTTGGCCCTTTAGGTCCTTCTAAACACAAACTTGAGCCTGGTTTAGCCCTTTTGGCCCTTCTCAACATAAACCGGGGCCCAATTTGGCCCCTCTTGCCCCTTTTGCCCCAAATCTGGTCCCAAATTTGCCCTTTTGACCCTTCTCAACCCAAACCTGGGCCTGGTTTGGCCCTTTTGGCCCCTCTTGCCCTAAACCTGGGCCAATTTGGCCCTTCCCATCCTAAATCTGGGCCCAAATTGGTCCTTTTGGCCCTTCTCAACCCAAACCTGAGCTCAATTTGACCCTTTTGGCCCCTCTTGCCCCATGTCTGGCCCCAATTCTGCACTTTTGGCCCTTCCCATCCTAAATCTGCTCCCAAATTGGTCCTTTTGGCCCTTCTCAACCCAAACCTGGACCAAATCTGGCACTTTTGGCCCTTCCCATCCTAAATCTGGCCCCAAATTGACCATTTTGGCTCTTCTCGACCCAAACCTGGGCCCAGTTTTACCGTTTTGGCCCTTCTTAACCTAAACTGGGGCCTGGTTTGGCCCTTTTGGCCCTTTTGGCCAAATCTGGGCCCAATTTAGTCCTTTTGGCACTTCCCAACCCAAACGTGGGCCCAAATTGCCCCTTTAGGCCCTTCTCAATCTAAACCTGGTCCCAGTTTGGCCCTTTTGGCCCCTCTTGCCCCAAATCTGGTCCCAATTTGGCCCTTTTGGCCTTTTTCAACCCAAACCTGGGCCTGGTTTGGCCCTTTTGGCCTTTCCCATCCTAAACCTGGGCCCAGTTTGGCCCTTTTGCCCCCAATCGGGACGTTTGGGCCATTTCGAATGGTTTTGGGTTATTTGGGTGCGGTTGGGACGAGCTCAGCCTGTGGCCGAGGAGGGGGCTGGGCCGGGGGTGGATTTTGGGCTGAATCGGGGGATTTTGTCCCACCCTGTGTCACCGTGGCCGTCGGTAGCGGTAGTTGGGGGGACGATCACGGTGGTGCAGGAGGTGACAAAAATGCTGATTTTCCTCTTTCTGCCCGTTTCTGCAGGAAATCTGTGACACACAAACGCCGCCGGGGGCTCAGCTCCACCCCGGGGGGGCCTTTCCCGGGGACCAGCCCCCGCTGGGCCCCACTTCCCCTTCCCGGCCGCTTCCGCACCAAATCTGGGGATATTTTACCCTTTTTATACCGGTTCCCCCCCCCTCCCCAGCTACAGACCTCTTACACCCTTTACACCCACATTTGCTCAAAAAGGACATTTTTTTGGCCCTTCAATATCACTTTTGCTAAAAGTGCTGGGGCCTTTCCTTTTAGGACCGTTTTTTGCCCCAAATCTGAGCACGTTTCACCTTTATTGCCCATTTTGCAACAAATCTAGAGACGTTCTCCCCGATTTGGTCAGTTTTGCCCCAAATCTGGGCATGTTTTGCCTGTTTAGGCCAGTTTTCACCCCATTCTGGGCATGTTCTGGCTCTTCTGTCCAGTTTTGTCCCACTTGGTGGATGCTTTGGCCTTTTTTGGCCAGTTTTGACCCAATTCTGGAAACGCTTTGCCCCTTTTTGCCCAGTTTTGACCCAATTCTAGGAGGCTTTGACCTTTTCTTGCCCAGTTTTGACCCAATTCTGCAGGATTTGGCCTTTTTTTGTCCAGTTTTGACCCAATTCTGGCAGGCTTTGGCCCTTTTATGCCCAGTTTTGACCAATTCTGGGCAGGCTTTGACCCTTTTTGCCCAGTTTTGACCCAATTCTGGACACGCTTTGACCCTTTTTTTGCCCAGTTTTGACCCAATTCTGGCGGGCTTTGCCCCTTTTTGCCCACTTTTGACCCAGTTCTGGGCATTCTTTGCCCCTTTTTGCCCAATTTTGACCCAATTCTGGCAGGCTGTGACCTTTTTTTGACCAGTTTTGACCCAATTCTGGGCAGACTTTGCCCCTTTTTGCCCAATTTTGACCCAATTCTGGGCAGGCTTTGGCCCTTTTTGCCCAGTTTTGACCCAATTCTGGGCAGGCTTTGACCCTTTTTTGCCCAATTTTGACCCAATTCTGGGCAGGCTTTGACCTTTTTTGCCCAGTTTTGACCCAATTCTGGGCAGGATTTGTACCCTTTTTTGCCAGTTTTGACCCAATTCTGGGCAGGCTTTCACCCTTTTTTGCCCACTTTTGACCCAATTCTGTGCAGGCTTTGACCCTTTTTGCCAGTTTTGACCCAATTCTGGGCAGGATTTGGCCTATTCTTGCCCAGTTTTGACCCAATTCTGCGCAGGATTTGCCCATTTTTGCCCAGTTTTGACCCAATTCTGGGCAGGATTTGCCCCTTTTTGCCAGTTTTGACCCAATTCTGGGCAGGATTTGCCCCTTTTTGCCAGTTTTGACCCAATTCTGGGCAGGATTTGGCCTTTTATGCCCAGTTTTGACCCAATTCTGGGCAGGCTTTGCCCCTTTTTGCCCAGTTTTGACCCAATTCTGGGCAGGCTTTGGCCCTTTTTGCCCAATTTTGACCCAATTCTGTGCAGGCTTTGGCCCTTTTATGCCCAGTTTTGACCCAATTCTAGGCAGGCTTTGGCCCTTTTTGCCCAGTTTTGACCCAATTCTGGGCAGGCTTTGGCCCTTTCCTTGCCCAATTTTGACCCAATTCTGGGCATTCTTTGCCACTTTTTTTGCCCCTTTTTGACCCAATTCTGGGCAGGCTTTGCCCCTTTTTGCCCAGTTTTGACCCAAATCTGGGCAGGCTTTGGCCCTTTTTGCCCAGTTTTGACCCAAATCTGGACACGCTTTGACCCCTTTTTGCCCAGTTTTGACCCAATTCTGGGCAGGCTTTGACCCTTTTTTGCCCAGTTTTGACCCAAATCA
>NW_027436627.1:70853-96089 GCF_031877795.1 Strix aluco
AGTCACACAAAGTCCAAGACAAAGTCCAAGACAGTCACTCAGAGTCCAAGACAGACACTCAGAGTCCAAGACAAAGTCCAACACAGTCCAAGACAGTCACTCAGAGTCCAAGACAAAGTCCAAGACAGTCACTCAGAGTCCAAGACAGTCACTCAGAGTCCAAGACAAAGTCCAAGACAGTCACTCAGAGTCCAAGACAGTCACTCAGACTCCAAGACAGAGTCCAAGACAGTCACTCAGAGTCCAAGACAGTCACTCAGAGTCCAAGACAGTCACTCAGAGTCCAGGACAAAGTCCAACACAGTCACACAAAGTCCAACACAGTCACACAAAGTCCAACACAGTCACACAAAGTCCAATGCACACTCTCAAAGTCAAAGCCTAAGTCCAGCACACAAACTACAACGCAATCAAAGTCCAATGCACACAGTCAAAGTCCAACACAAAGTCCAAGTCAAATGCACACAGTCAAAGGCGACATCCGACCCCGACTCTCACGGTCAAAGTCCGACACGCACGGTCAAAGGCAAAGAGACAAAGACGGACGCGAAGCCGGAGACGGAGGGGCAAAGTCAGATGACGGCTAACGCGAAGGGGGGCAAAGTCAGGCGGGGAGAGAGACAAATTCAGATGTCCAAAAAAACCACACGGGAGCCGACCCCGACGTACACGCCTTTATTCCCCCCCCCAAAAAAAACCACACTGGAGCCAACACCAACATACACTCCTTTATTAATGCTACATTACAGAATAGCTTTTACTTACTTAATAACATAACAACCTACAGCAAATACCGCTTCGAGGAGCCTACGCCACGCAAAACCTTTCTTTCCTTAGTAAACCTTACGAGCGTGGCAAATGTGCCTTTGCTACGGCGACATTACAAACCAGCTTTTACTTACTAATTAAATCTCAAAAAAAAAAAAACAACAAATACACCTTCATTGAACCTACATTACACAAACACGCTTATGGACTTCATAAACCCTAAAACCCTAAGGGGTGCTTTACCTCCCAACATTTAGTGTCATTCCACACATCTATATTACCATCAGATCTTTGCTAAATACATTCATAACTGTTCAGAGACTACTATGATATACATGATGCCAAGAACACCGCTCCCATCAGCCTCCCAAATCACCCCACCTGTGAAAACCCCATCCCTGGACTGCTCCGTGCCTGAACCTTGGCGACGATCATCGCTGCGAGGAGCGACAGGAGGGGGAAAAAAACCCAGCTGGGATTTTTTTATTCCATATTGTTTTCTTGCCTTACTACTCCAAAAACTCTACCCCACCTGCAACAAAAAACCCCACATTACATTACACAGTCATTCTCACACAGACACGTTCTAAGCATCCCGCTCATTCAGCTACCACGCTGACCACCCCCTACTCTCAGAAAACCTGTCCCGCTATCCCACCGCCACATCCGGCCCTCTCACCGTGGCTCCCCGGGAACGCTGTTCCCAGAGTCCTCCCGGATGGCCCCGCCTGCAAAAACCCCGTCCCTGCGCCGCTCCGCGCCCAAACTTTGGCGACGATCGTCGCCTCGCGGACCGGCCGGGACCGGGGAAAAAAAAACCCAGCCGGGGGAAAAAAAAAAAATCCCCCGGCTGGGGTTTTTTTATTCTATATTGCTTTTTTGCCTAACTATACTCCACCTGCAAGAAGAAAAAAAAATTACATTAAACAGCCATGCACGCACACACACACACACATTCCAAACACACCTCTCATTCAGCTACCCCGCTAACCACCCCCCCGCTCTCGGCAAACCCATCCCCCTACCCGACCACTACTACCGGCCCTCGCCCCGTGGCTCCTCGGGAACGCCGTTCCCGTGGCCTCCCCGATCGCCCTGCCTGCGAAAACCCCGTCCCTGCGCCGCTCCGCGCCCGAACTTTGGCGACGATCGTCGCCTCGCGGACCGGCCGGGACCGGGGAAAAAAAAACCCAGCCGGGGGAAAAAAAAAAAAATCCCCCGGCTGGGGTTTTTTTATTCTATATTGCTTTTTGCCTCACTAGACTCCACCTGAAAAAAAAAAAAATTACATTCAACAGCCATGCACACACACACACACATTCCAAACACACCGCTCGTTCAGCTACCTCGCTAACTGCCCCCCCGCTCTCCGCAAACCCATCCACCTACCCGACCGCTACTACCGGCCCTCGCCCCGTGGCTCCTCGGGAACGTCGTTCCCGGGGCCTCCCGGATGGCCCCGCCTGCGAAAACCCCGTCCCTGCGCCGCTCCGCGCCCAAACTTTGGCGACGATCGTCGCCTCGCGGACCGGCCGGGACCGGGGAAAAAAAAAACCCAGCCGGGGGAAGAAAAAAAAAAATCCCCCGGCTGGGGCTTTTTTATTCTATATTGGTTTTTGCCTAACTATACTCCACCTGCAAGAAAAAAAAAAAAATTTACATCAAACAGCCATGCACACACACACACATTCCAAACACACCGCTCATTAAGCTACCCCGCTAACCGCCCCCCCCGCTCTCGGCAAACCCATCCCACTACCCCACCGCCACGACCGGCCCTCGCCCCGTGACTCCTCGGGAACGTCGTTCCCGGGGCCTCCCCGATCGCCCCGCCTGCGAAAACCCCGTCCCTGCGCCGCTCCGCGCCCGAACTTTGGCGACGATCGTCGCCTCGCGGACCGGCCGGGACCGGGGAAAAAAAAAACCCGGCCGGGGGGGAAAAAAAAAAAAAAAATCCCCCGGCTGGGGTTTTTTTATTCTATATTGGTTTTTTCCCTAACTATACTCCACCTGCAAGAAGAAAAAAAATTACATTAAACAGCCATGCACACACACACACACACACACACATTCCAAACACACCGCTCGTTCAGCTACCTCGCTAACCGCCCCCCCCGCTCTCCGCAAACCCATCCCCCTACCCGACCGCTACTACCGGCCCTCGCCCCGTGGCTCCTCGGGAACGTCGTTCCCGGGGCCTCCCCGATCGCCCCGCCTGCGAAAACCCCGTCCCTGCGCCGCTCCGCGCCCCAACTTTGGCGACGATCGTCGCCTCGCGGACCGGCCGGGACCGGGGAAAAAAAAAACCCGGCCGGGGGAAAAAAAAAAAAAAAATCCCCCGGCTGGGGTTTTTTTATTCTATTTTATTGTTTTTGCCTAACTACTCAAAAAACTCAACTCCACCTGCAACAAAAACAACATTAATTTAAACAGTCACGCGCAGGCAGACGCATTCTAAGCGCCCCGCTCGCTCGGCTACCGTGCTAACCGCCCCCTGCTCCCGGCGAACCCGTCCCGCTACCCGATCGCCGCCGGCGGCCCTCGCCCCGCGGCTCCTCGGAACGGGGTTCCCCGAGGCCTCGAAATTCGCCCCGCCCGCTAACGCCGTGGCCCGAGCCCGACCTCCCCCCGAACGCCGGCTGTGAACGTCGCCGGATGGAGCGGGTGGGACTAATTGACTTAAACCTGGTCAAAGAGATTAAGAAATCCCCCTGCTCAACAGTTTCTTTACTATTTTTAAAAGACGCTTTAACTCTTTCTACATCAATATACCCTGAAGTGAAAAACATTTTCACGTACAACGATAAACGCCTTCCAAAACTAACGCTCGTTCCGCATCTACTCTATCCGACCGTCGCCCGCCAGAGCGGCGGACGGCCCCGATTCAGTAACCGTGCCCGGAATCGCGCGATCGTGCGCCTCGAGCCGTCGCCGCCGCTCCGCTCGATCCGTGCCGCGGGCCCTCGTCCTCGGAAGAAGAGGAATACGTTTCCCTCCGTGCGTCGCTCCCGGTCCTTCTTTTCTTCCCGTCGTACGCTCTGGCAAACTTCACGGAAGGATTCGCTTCTGGAATGCCGGTAGCCCCGTGGTACCTGCAAAAGACAAAAGAAGGAACTCTAGAGCCCGCTCGCCGGCACGTTAGCGTCCCCTCCCGGGACCGTTCCGCCCCGTACGGAACGGCTACGAACGCGCGAAGCGGCTCCGCCGCTAACGCGGGCGTCTACGTGCTCCGTAAATGTGACCCGAGGGCGCGAGAGCTCCGCACGGGGCAGAGTTAACGCCGCGCCGAAAGACGCGGCCCGACGGCGCGCGCGACGACGCCCAGACGATGCGACGCGTGTGCCCCGGCGTGGCCTGCCGTGCGAGACGGCCGGAACTCCGGATGAAAGATGGGCGATAACATCCCGGTGACCGACAGAGACAAAATGCTAGGAAAGACAAAAGACTGTCACGACGCAGGGAAGAATCCCTCAGAAGACCTCACGAGACAGAGCGTCGCAGAGACTACGCCTGCCGGTTAAGCCTGAGCGAGAGCTGCGTGAAAGACCTACCGATTCCACCTACGAGACTAAACTAGATCGGGAACGTTGACCTTCTACGTCACGCGTCTTAGCGGTACAGAGCGAGACGGACGGCTGCTGCGTGCGGAGCGGGACGCGAGTATGCCCGAGACTCCTCGACGCCGAAGGCCGAGACAAACATCGACACGTCACGTAACTAAGGAACGCCCGCTAGGCGTGCCGCACGGCTCTGCCCGCTCGGCCCGGAGCTGCTTTGCCGGGGCACGTATCTCATGAGAAGTATCGCTCGCCATTTCTACAGTCTTGTTGCAAGTTGCCTGCAAGAACAATGCAAAAGCTGACTTACAGGCTTCCCTCGTGTTACCTCTCAATTTGCTTGAGATCCGCTCGACTCCCGCTCACGTGAACGCCGGCTTCGCAAGGTCACGAAATACAGATATAGAGCTATGTGCCGCTCTTGCTGCTTTAATGCCAGACAGCGTAACGCTCAGATCAGACACAACCAAACAGAACGCCCAGAGACGCGCTGCCGCCCGACGCCGCCCGACGCCGCCCAGAGACGCGCTGCCGCCCGACGCCGCCCAGAGACGCCCAGAGACGCGCTGCCGCCCGACGCCGCCCAGAGACGCCCAGAGACGCGCTGCCGCCCGACGCCGCCCAGAGACGCCCAGAGACGCGCCGCCGCCCGACGCCGCCCAGAGACGCCCAGAGACGCGCCGCCGCCCCGCACGGGCCCGAGGCCCGCTATCTGCCTCCAGAATTCACAAAACCTAAAGACCCCTCCCGCCGACCCCGATGTCCTACCCCCTCTTCTAGCCCCGCCCCACCCGCTGCTTTGGGCCCTTGACTTATCTTTCAGAGAGCACGGTCCAGAACTCATCCTCATCGGGAGCACGTCATCTAACCGGGGTTTCCCTGCGGTCGCCGCGTTGCTCTTCATCGCCCGTAACGCGGAACGTCTCCGGTCGCCGACACGCCGACGTGTACCGACCTCTACCGCGGCGATGCCCTCCTCGGAATGGCCGCTCGGCTCCCGATAACCGTACGTCGTGCCCCCCCGTCTCCCGTGGAAGCCTAAAAACCGGAGAAACGCGGCCGCCGTCCTACTCGTAAGCGATCGCCCGCTCGGCGGCGCCCGGCCTCCCGGTCCTCTCTTCCGACGACTCGCCTCGAAGCCTCCGCCGTTCGAGCGGAGACCTCGCGACGCCCGCGAAAGCGAAGGCGAACGGTCGTTCGTATGGCCGCGCGATCCTCGGCGATTCGGGTCCCGGCGGACCGCTTAACGACTCTCTCGCCTTTTCTCAAACCGCTCGTGACTCTGCGGCGTCGACGCTCCGGGAAGGAGCGTGGCACCTGCAAAAGAAAGAGGTAAAAGCGCGCGGCGAGATGCCGCCCCGATCCTCGGCTCGCTCGCGGAGCTTCCTCTCCCCTGCTCGTTTACCTCGGCCGCTCGGAGACGGATTCTTCCGTTCGCCGTGCCGAGGCCCGGTCGCCGCCTGTGCGATTCAAACGGGGTATGACTTTAGCTACGATACTATTATGACACCCGAAGAACTGCCGCTCGGGCACGCCGGTCATCGCTCGCCTCGCCGAAGTCCGAGGGCGCGGGTATCCCGCTTCACGCGTTGATTCGCGCCTAGAAAACAAAACCGGAATGGCGTGAGCCCCTCGGAGCCGCCGGTCCCGCGGATCCTCTGACCTCTTCCGTCGCCCGTCGTGAAGCGGCTTCTCGCTTTGCGCTTAAACGACCCGAACCCTGTAAGGAAAGGCATCTCGGTGTTAACCTAGACTTTTACGAGACCAAAGATTTGTCTTTCCTTTCCATCTCCCTTCTGACTACTGCTAAAATACCCAAAATCCTAAGTACCGAGCCTCACGCGCAAGCTAAGGCTCGTTCGACCCGCTCGATCGCCCGCTCCCTGCGACCCGGAGTCCGCCCTCCGATGCCTGCCGAACGCGAGGAAAATAACCGTGAAGGCCCTCTACGGCTACTCGCCCGGAGATGGACCGCGCGGTCTTCGCCGAAAGCGTCCGGGCGGATGGATGCGTTGCTACGCGCTCCCCTCGTCTTTACTATGGCTAAACCCCTGGGCGGGACGGGTCCGACCCGGACGCGGACGGACGCCGAACGCGGACGCCACGAGCGACGCGAGAAGACGGCGAGCGACGAGAACGACGGCCGTAGGGAAGACGCCGCCGGCGGAGAAGGCCTACGGCGCCGCGACGGCGGCCCCGAAACGAGAGGCGACCGCTGCGGCCCGTGAGACGAAGTTACCGCCAAAACCGGAACGACGGATGCGTGAGAAGCCGGGTTTTAAGTCGTAAGATGTGGGGACGAAACCCCGGAAGACTACCGGGCGCCAAAATGACTCTCGAAAGCGCGGCCCGGGGCGCCGCCTAGCTCGCCCCCGCGAGAGACGACCGCTCGACAACGTCCTCGACGCGACGCGCGCGGGACGGATCCGCGCTTCCGGTTATAATTGCGAGACGAGAAGGGCTCGACGGGCGCCGTGCCGACGAGGGGACGTACTCGAGACTCTCGGGAGGGCTATCGAGATGCCCGACGATCGCAAAGACCTACGGAGACGTCTAGACCCGAGGACGGCACGGTATAAGATACGGAACGCAGAACACGCAAAGTACGCGACGACACGGACGCGGGCCGGAACTGCCCCGACCACGGTACTCCGGTGCCGAAAAGCGACTCGCTCCCTTTACGGGCGCCTGGGGCGCCGCTCCCGGACGGTCCTCTCCCCTACGCTACCTCGAAAAGCCCTCCCTGCGATTCCCGACCCTGTCCCTTCCTCCCGGACCCTTCCCGCCCTGGACCCTCGACTTAGCTTCGAGAGGGCCGGAGGCCGGACCGTCTTCCGCGACGACCGCGTCGGCCGACCGGGACGCTCCCGAGTCGCCGGGTTCCTCCGCGTCGTCCGCCGAACGTCCGCGAAGCGAGCGACCGGTCGGCGTCGCGTCGGCCGACGCGGCCCTCTTCCGCGACGCCCTCCTCCTCGAAAGCGTGGCCCTTTCGGCTCGCCCGCTCCGTGCCGGTTTCGGCGTCGGACGCCGGGGCCGTCGTCGCTTGCGGCGCCTGTGATTTCAAAAGATGGAATATTATATTTGCGCTCGGGGGGAAAACGCCGGGCCCGTGCCCCTCCTCTCCGCTGCCCCGGTTCGCCTCGAATGCTCATCCTATTCCAAAGGCTGCCTACGCTGCGCCCGCGAGACGATACGGCGCTCCGCGGGCGATCGGGAAACGCGATGAGCCGTCCCGGATCCCGAAAGACTCCGTGCCTTACGTCCCTGCCTCTTTCCTGACGAATGCTAAAACGTCCCCGCCGTTTTTCTGAGAAAGGCTAAAACTCCGTATACGCGTGCTTACGAGACGCTCGCTCTGACCCTCGCTCCGTCCTCTCCCCTTCGGTCCCGTTTATGTGGACGATATCGACGCCTTACGACGTATACGCCGACGCTAGGGAAAAAAACGAGGTCCCGTCTTCGATGAAGTCAGGAAAATGCAATGTATCTAGAATGAAAAGAAAAAATGTAAGTGTACGCTATTAA
Source organism: Strix aluco (assembly GCF_031877795.1). Lineage (NCBI taxonomy): Eukaryota > Metazoa > Chordata > Aves > Strigiformes > Strigidae > Strix > Strix aluco. Next base: position 78,704 of record NW_027436627.1, read on the forward strand.
ACTGTTTTACCCGCCCCGCCCCACGGATACAAAATTACTTACCTGAAAAAAACCCACTATGTACCTGTTTACTTCCTACTATACACACTGCTGAACCTTGACTGATGCTGAAACTCTTGTCTCAGGTACCTCTATTTCTGTGATTATTAAAACACACCTGCCCAAAGAGCTGCCTCGGCTCAAAATCTGCCGCTGACTCTGAAGAACAACAGAGCTCTGACCTCAGAGAGGCCCGAGAGCAGAATGAAGAGCTTCCTCGGCTCAAAATCTGCCGCTGACTCTGAAGAACACCAGAGCGCTGACCTCAGAGAGGCCCGAGAGCACAATGAAGAGCTTCCTCGGCTCAAAATCTGCCGCCGACTCTGAAAAACACCAGAGCGCTGACCTCCGATAGTCCCGAGACCACAATGAAGATCTTCCTCGGCTCAAAATCTGCCGCTGACTCTGAAGAACACCAGAGCTCTGACCTCAGAGAGGCCCGAGAGCAGAATGAGCTCCCTGATGAGAGGCTGTGCCTCATATACCCCAGGCCCCACCCACCACCCTGACCACGATCACCTGGGAAAGGGGAGGGCTGAACCACCGGAAGGCATAAAGGCACCTGTGGGAGCAGCTGGGAGTTTTCTCCTCTGCCTTAAGTTTGTGACCTGCAAAATGCCGTAGGAAGAAAGCGACCCTTACCGGATACGACGATATTCGCTCTTTCGCTAAGTCTATTGTGTCGGCGACGTGACCGGGACGGGAATGAAACCTAGTTTTTCTGGGGTATAGATAGAAAAAGACAGATATCGTGCTAAGCTACGTGGGGAAGTAGTCGGCTAAATGCGATAATAATATCGTTATCCGAAACGCGGCGCTCTAGTTTCCTACGTGAAAACCGAAAGGCTGCGGGGTGACGCGTCTTTTCTGGCGAGACCGCGCGTGCCGCCTAAGCCCCCCCGGTGGCGCTACGGGCTTGGGGAGGGGTGGCTGGAGAGCTGCCGGTCGGAGAGGGACCCGGGGGTGTCGATTGACAGCCGGCTGAACGTGAACCGGCGGTGTGCCCGGGTGGCCGACGAGGCCCGTGGCGTCCTGGCCCGTATCGGAAATAGCGTGGCCGGCAGGGACGGGGAAGCGATCTTGCCCCTGTACTCGGCGCTGGTAAGGCCGTACCTCGATGGCTGTGTTCGGTTTTGGGCCCCTCGCTACAAAAAGGACATTGAATTACTCGAGCGTGTCCAGAGAAGGGCGACGAAGCCGGCGAAGGGTCCGGAGCGCGTGTCGTACGGGGAGCGGCCGAGGGAACCGGGGTTGTTTAGTCTGGAGAAGAGGAGGCTGAGGGGAGACCTCGTGGCCCTCTACAGCTACCTGAAAGGAGGTTGCAGAGAGCTGGGGATGAGTCTCTTTAATGAAATAACAAGCGATAGGACGAGAGGGAGTGGCCTCCAGCTGTGCCACGGAAGGTTTAGACTAGATGTCGGGAAGTATTTCTTTACAGAACGGGTTATTAGGCAGCGGAATGGATTGCCCGGGGAGGCGGTAGAGTCCCCATCCCTGGAGGTGTTTAAGAGTAGGGTCGACATAGCGCCGAGAGATACGGCGTACGTGGGAACTGGCGGCGTTAGGTGAATGGTTGGACCGGATGATCTTCGAGGTCCTCTCCGACCTAGTTGATTCTGTGATTCTGTGATTCTGTGATAATGGAACCGTGTCCCGGAGAGCGCTAAAGAACGAAGCGGAACTAGATCCTATAAGAATTCCTTCTCGGAAATATCACCGGTTCCGATACAAATTATTTACTGTGCGTCGCCGACGATTCGGAGTGACCTCGACCGTCTCTCCGACTGACTCCCTTAAGAGTCCCGAAGCACGGAAAACACCAAAAAAACGTGGAATTCCCTGAAATGTATCGGAAAGCGTACGAAGCGGCCTGACGCCTAAATTGCTAGAACGAAAAAAAAAAAAAGCAAACTTAACAGAAAAAACCATAGGAGATGCCTAGACGATAGATGAAAGCGATCCTCTTCTCTGAAAAACTCGAGAAGAGATCTAAGCTGACGACGCACGTCTTTGGGATACCGGATACCGAAAACAGACGTACGATCAGATGCCGAACGAATACACGCCGCGGGCGAAAAGACGCCGATGCCGAACGGGACGAAGAACCGGAAAAGGAAAAAACCGGTGCCGGGGTACGGGACGGAGGATGAAAAAACAGAAGGAGAGGAAGCGGGACAAAGGCGTCTAGAGAAAAAGAAAAAGAGAGAGCTAGCAGAAGACAGAATAAGAGGGAGAGGGAGAGAAGAAGGAGAGCGGAGGTAAAGGGAAGCAAAAAAATCACGGCGGTGCGGGAGAGAGAGGGGGCCGGGGGAGAGCCCGAAACGCGCGAGAGCGGCGACGGGGCCCCGAAGGGAAGACGCGGCTTCCCGTACGCGCGGCCGCGCTCCCTCGTGCGCCGCGCGGCCGCGCCGCGCTCTGGGTGACGCGCGCGGACCCCGCGGCGCTCGCCGGCGCTCTGGCCCGCCGCGGACCGTGAAGAGGGCTCCTTCCTCGTCCGCAGAGCGGGGTCTCTCTTCCCGCGGCGGGTGGCGGATGCTGCCGAGATGGCCGTGATTTTCTTCTTCTTTCCCTTTCTGGGGCCTCTCTGGATTCGGCCGTGGCGGGGCCTCTCCGGATGTTTGAGCCCGGTTACCGTTGAACCCTCGGCCTTTGATGCCAGGAGTCCCGGGGGGACACGGAGGGCAGAAAAGAGTGGAGACCGAAAATAGGTGAGAGGCCGAAGGGCAAGTACGGGGCGGAAAACTGTGGAGTGCCAAAAGGGGCGAGAGAAACAAAAAGGGCTCGGTGGGCGACAAAGTGTCGGAAGTGCAAAGAGCGCATAAAAGCCTGCATAAAGGAGGGGGCGGAAAAGCTGCGGGAGGCCAAAATGGAAGGCTGGAAGGGAAATAGAGGCCAGAAAAATGTGGAAGCCAAAAAGGAGCGAGAGACCGAAACGGGGCGGGAGGATGGAGGGAAGTAGACGCCGGGAAAGGTGGAGGCCGAAACGGGGTGGGAGGCCGAAATGGGGTGGGTGGCCAGACAGAAGTAGAGGGCAGAAAAAATTAGAGGCAGAACCATGGTGGGAGGCCCAAACAGGGTGGGAGCTAGAGCAAAGTAGAGGCCATAAAATAGTGGATGCTGAAACAGGGCGGAAGGCCAAAATATAGTGGGAGGCCTGAAGGAAGTAGAGGCCGTGAAAGGTGGATGCAAAATCACGCCGTGAGGCCAAAATGGGGTGGAGGCCAGAGGGAAGTAGAGGCCAGAAAAAGTGGAGGTGGAAATGGGGTGGGAGGGTGTCCTGGTTTAACCAGGATAGGGTTAAGTTTCCCCAGCAGTGGGGGGGGGAGCTCTAGCCGGGTTATTCAGATACCATGCGGACGTCACATCCTGGCGGGTCACATTTTCCTGGCGCGGAGCGCGGTGCACTCGCGGTTTTGTACATCGTGCTTCAAACTGCTGTATTTGGTAGCTATTTTGCTCTGTTCATTGCTATCGCTATCACTGTTATTGTTATTGTTGTTGTTGGTTGTGTTGCTATTGCATTGTTGTATTAAACCTTTCCTTATTTCAGTCTTGGGGCTTTGTATTTCACTCCCTTTGTGGGGGAGGGGCAGTGGCCGCGTGGTCTCAGACCCCGGCAGGGGCTAAACCACCACAGAGGGCAAAAAGGGGTGGGAAGCTGGACAGAAGTAGAGGCCAGAAGAAATTTCAAACTGAATCATGGTGGGAGACCGATACGGGGTGGGAGGCCTCTACATCCCTCCATCCTCCCACCCTGTTTTGGCCTCCCACCCCTTTTCAACCTCCGCTTTTAATGGCCTCTACTTCCATCCAGCCTACCACCACGTTTTGGCCTCCCACCACGTTTCGGCCTCCAATTCTTTCTGGCCTCTCCTTCCCTCGGGTCTCCCACACGTTTTTGGCCTCCCACCCCATTTTGGCCTCCAATTTTATTTTTTTAAACCCTAACCCCTCACCTTCACCCTCACCCTAACCCCTAACCCCTCACCATCACCCTAAACCCTCACCCCCAACCCCTAATCCTAACCCCTGACCCTCACCCTAATCCCTAACCCCAACCCCTAACCCCTAACCCTAGAGTCCCCCCCAATTCTGCCCCTTAACCCTAGAGCCCGCCCCTGACTCCACCCCCTAACTCTAAGCCCACCCCTGAGTCCACCCCCTACCTCTAAGCCCACCCCTGACTCCACCCCCTAACCCTAAAACCACCCGTGAGTCCACCCCCTAACTCTAAGCCCACCCCCGAGTCCACCTCCTAACTCTAAGCCCATCCCTGATTCCAACCCCTAACCCTAAGCCCACCCCCGAGTCCACCCCCTAACTCTAAACCCACCCCCGAGTCCACCTCCTAACACTAAGCCCATCCCCGAGTCCACCTCCTAACACTAAGCCCATCCCCGACTCCACCCCCTAACCCTAAGCCCACCCCCAAGACCACCTCCTAACCCTAAGCCCACCCCTGAGCCCAACCCCTAACCATAAGCCTACCCCTGAGTCCACCCCGTACTTCTAAGACTTCTAAGACGACCCCTAACTCCACCCCCTAACCCTAAGCCCACCCCCGAGTCCACCTCCTAACCCTAAGCCCATCCCTGACTCCACCCTGTAACTCTAAGCCCACCCGAGTCAACCGCCTAACACTAAGCCCATCCCCGATTCCACCCCCTAACCCTAAGCAAACCCCCAATTCCACCCCCTAACTCTAAGCCCACCCCCGACTCCACCCCCTAACTCTAAGCCCATCCCCGAGTCCACCCCCTAACCATAGAGCCCACCCCCGAGTCCACTCCCTAACTCTAAGTCCACCCCTGACTCCACCCCCTAACTCTAACCTGTAACCCTAAGGTGTACAGTGTAAGCTGTAACCTACAGTTGTAATTGGAAGGTGTTACTAAGCTGTAACGTGTAATGTGGGTTTTAAACTGCAATAGAATCGGTGTGGAAATAGTGTGCAGGAGGAGGCGCAACCTGGAGTGCGGTCTGTGTGGAAACAGTGACCCGCGGCGGGTGCAACCGCGAATAGGGTCCGGGTGGAAACAGTGACCCGCGGCAGGTGCAACCCCGAATAGGGTCCGGGTGGAAACAGTGACCCGCGGCAGGTGCAACCGCGAATAGGGTCCGGGTGGAAACAGTGACCCGCGGCAGGTGCAACCCCGAATAGGGTCCGGGTGGAAACAGTGACCCGCGGCAGGTGCAACCCCGAATAGGGTCCGGGTGGAAACAGTGACCCGCGGCAGGTGCAACCCCGAATAGGGTCCGGGTGGAAACAGTGACCCGCGGCAGGTGCAACCGCGAATAGGGTCCGGGTGGAAACAGTGACCCGCGGCAGGTGCAACCCCGAATAGGGTCCGGGTGGAAACAGTGACCCGCGGCAGGTGCAACCGCGAATAGGGTCCGGGTGGAAACAGTGACCCGCGGCAGGTGCAACCGCGAATAGGGTCCGGGTGGAAACAGTGACCCGCGGCAGGTGCAACCGCGAATAGGGTCCGGGTGGAAACAGTGACCCGCGGCAGGTGCAACCGCGAATAGGGTCCGGGTGGAAACAGTGACCCGCGGTGGGTGCAACCGCGAATAGGGTCCGGGTGGAAACACTGACCCGCGGCAGGTGCAACCGTTATTAGGGTCCGGGCGGAAACAGTGACCCTCCCACATTTTTGGGCCTCCCACCCCCTTTTGGCCTCCAATTTTTTCTGGCCTCTACTTCCCTTAAGCCTCCCACCCTTTTTTGGCCTCCCACCCCTTTTCGGCCTCCAATATATTCTGGCCTCTGCTTATCTCCAGCCTCCTACCCCTTTTGAAACTCCCACCCCTTTTCGGCCTCCAATTTTTTCTGGCCTCTACTTCTCCCCAGCCTCCCACCCCTTTTCGGCCTCCAATTTTTTCTGGCCTCTACTTCTCTCCAGCCTCCCACCCCTTTTCGACCTCCCACCCCTTTTCGGCCTCCAATTTTTTCTGGCCTCTACTTCTCTCCAGCCTCCCACCCCTTTTTGGCCTCCCACTCCTTTTCGCCTTCTAATTGTTTCTGGCCTCCACTATTCACCGGTCTCTCACTCCTTTTTGGCCTTCCAAGCCCTTTTGGCCTCCAATTTTTTCTAGCCTCTACTTCTCTCCATCCTCCCACACTTTTTTGACCTCCCACCCCTTTTCCGCCTCCCATATTTTCTGGCCTCTACTTCTCTCCAGCCTCCCACCATTTATCGGCCTCCCACCCCTTTTTGGCCTCCCACTCCTTTTCGCCTTCTAATTATTTCTGGTCTCTACTATTCACCCGTCTCTCACTCCTCTTTGGCCTCCCACACTTTTTTGGCCTACCACCCCCTTTTGGCCTCCAATTTCTTCTAGCCTCTACTTCTCTCCAGCCTCCCACCGTTTTTCGACCTCCCACCCCTTTTTGGCCTCCCACCCCATTTCAGACTCCAATTTTTTCTGGCCTCTACTTCTCTCCAGCCTCCCACCATTTTTTGGCCTCCCACCCCTTTTTGGCCTCCCACTCCTTTTCGCCTTCTAATTATTTCTAGTCTCTACTATTCACCCGTCTCTCACTCCTCTTTAGCCTCCCACACTTTTTTGGCCTCCCACCCCATTTCAGACTCCAATTTTTTCTGGCCTCTACTTCTCTCCAGCCTCCCACCCCTTTTGGGCCTCCCACCCCTTTTCGGCCTCCAATTTTTTCTGGCCTCTACTTCTCTCCAGCCTCCCACCCCTTTTGGGCCTCCCACCCCTTTTCGGCCTCCAATTTTTTCTGGCCTCTACTTCTCTCCAGCCTCCCACCCCTTTTGGGCCTCCCACCCCTTTTCGGCCTCCAATTTTTTCTGGCCTCTACTCTCCAGCCTCCCACCCTTTTTTGGCCTCCCACCCCTTTTTTGGGCTCCCTATTTTCTGGCCTCTACTTCCTCCATTCTCCCACCCTTTTTCGGTCTCCCACCCCCTTCTGCATCCACTTTTTCTGGCTTCTACTTTCCTCCAGCCTCTCACCCCCTTCAGGCCTCCCCTTTTTTCTAAACTGTGTTTCCCTGTTCTTTTTTGCTATTTCTTCTTTTTTTTTCCAGAAAAATATTGGCGGCCAATACGGGATATGGGGGGGTCGGGTCCGAAACATGGTGAGATGCCAGAGGGAAGTAGAGGCCAGAAGAAACTGGAGGCCAAGTCACGGTGGGAGGTTCTATCAGGGTGGGAGGCCGGAGGGAAGCAGAGGCCAGAAGTGGCGGCCGAATCCACTCTCCTTCCCTCGGCCTCCCACCGTTTCAGCCTCCCACCCTGAGCTCCCCTCCCCAAGCTCCCAGGGGCCCGATCCTGCGACCCAGGACAGCACCACCGACCGGTAATGGTGCTGCCAGGCCAGTGACAGCATTCTGGGGGGAATTCCTGGGGTTTTGGGACTCAGCCCAAGAATGCAACACAGCGGGGTAGAGTGAAAACAGTTTATTGATGGTGTGTACTGGGAGCGCCACCGCCCTACTGGGTGTGCGGGGGCCTGTACTGGGGGTGCACTGGAGCTGCACTGGGAGGCCTGGGGCCTGTACTGGGATCACTGAGCCCATACTGGGATCGTACGCAGACAGCTCCAGCCCAGGTTGGCGTTGTACTGGGAGCGCTGGGTCTATACTGGGAACACTGAGGCTCCTACTGGATATCTTACTTTAACTGTAGCTCAGGCTGGCCTCATACTGGGAGCACTGGGGTCCATACTGGGATCTAACTCAGCTGTGGATCAGGCTGGCACTGTACGTGGGAGCACTGGTGCTATACTGGGAGCACGGGGCCCACACTGGGAGCATGGTAGCCCATACGAGCATCGTGCTTGAAGAGCTGTGGCTCAGGCAGGCATCATACTGGGAGCACTGGTGCTATACTGGGAGCATTTGGTCCCATACTGGGATCACACTTGGAGAGCTGTGACCCAGACTTGCAGCGTACTGGGAGCGTTGGGGCCCATACCAGGAGCACGGGGCCCATACTGGGACGGTGCTTGAAGAGCTGCAGCTCAGGCATCGTACTGGGAGCGCCGGGCCCATACTGGGCCGTACTGGTGTGCTCAGGGGCCGGGGGGGTCCCCGTCGCCCCCCCGCACCAGCAGCACCGGCCCCAGCCCCTCCGTCAGCACCTCCAGGAACTCCAGGTCTGACACACGTCAAGGGCCTGACCCACAGCTGACCCACAAGTGCCCCCCCGCCCCACAACTGCCCCCACTTCCCCCCGACTGACCCGTAAGTGCCCTCCAGGTGCCCCCACCTGCTCCCCAGTCCCCCCCCACTGGCCCGTTTTGCTCCAGTTTTGCTGGTTTTTCCCCTTTTTGACCCAGCTTTCCCTGTTTCCGGTGTTTTGTCCCATTTTGTCCTGTTTTGTCCCGTTTCCCCCATTTCCGTCCCAGCTTTGCCCCCATTCAGCTGCTCTGCCCCGCTCTCACAGAATCAGACTCTGTGTTTTGCCCTTTTGGCCTGTTTTGCCCATTTTACCTCAGTTTGGCCTTTTTTGCCCTGGTTTGTGCCCCACTTTACCCACATTTCCCGGTTTTCTCTCCCCCCCGGCCCCCTTTCCCCCATTTCCCATTTTCCTACCAGTTTTCCCATTTCTGCCCATTTTTCCCGTTCCTCCCCAGTTTCCCCCATTTCCCCACCTTTGCCCCCCAGTTCTTTTCCCCGCAGGATACAGTTGTCGAGGGGCCGGGGGGGCCGGGGGGGGGGGGCGGGGGGGGCAGGTCCAGGAGCACCAGCCGGGCGCCCCCCGAGCGCCGCCCCACCGCCTCGTTCAGCCGCTCCGCCGCGTGCATGCGCCGCACGTTCCCCCTCCCCGGCGACCACCAGTCACCACCAGTGCGCACCAGTACGCACCAGTGCCCCCCCCCCCCGGCGCCCCTTCCTGGCTCCCAGCACCGCCCAGCGCCCCCCCGCCCCGCCTCCCAGTACAGCCCACAGCCCCGAATGCCTCCCTCCCAGTACGCACCAGCGCCCCCCAGTATGGAGTGGTGCCTCCCAGTGAGCCCCAGTATGGCCCAGACCCCTCCCAGTACAGTCCAGCATCCTCCCCGTGACTCCCAGTACGATCCACAGCCCCCCAGTGCCTCCCAGTACGGCCCAGAGCACCGTCCCAGTCACACCCCGTGCCCCCAGCGCCCTCCCAGTCCCCCCAGTGTCACTCACGGGCTGGGGCCGCGGCGGGGGATGCCGCCCTCCTCCACCTCCTCCTCCTCCTCCCCTGCGCTGGGGGCCTGAGACGGGGCGGGGCCTCCCTGTGACACCACGATGACGTCACGCGGCGATGACGGCATGTGGCGATGACGTCATGCGGCGATGACGTCACGGGGCGATGACGTCACCTGTGCCTGGCGCATCTGCCGCAGCATCTGCGAGCGCTGCTCCATCATCAGCGTCCGCTCGTACGTGTAGGCCGAGACGTCGCTGTCGTGCTGCGGGGGGGGACTGGGGTGTCGGGGGGTCCCCGGGGCGCTGGGGGGTCCCCGGGGCGCTGGGGGGGGGGACGCGCAGCCCCGGCCGCGGGCTCTCACCAGCTCGACCACGTGTGTCTGTGCCGGCAGCCCCCGGCGCCGCGCCACGGCCTCCAGCAGCCGCCGCAGCCGCAGGCTGTTGTCCTCCAGCAGCGCCACCGTGAACAGCCGCACCCGGCACCCCCGCCAGGCCTGCGCCCGCCGGGGGGCCTCAGGGGGCGCCCAGGGACCCACAGCGACCCACAGCGACCCACAGCACCCACCCCGCGGCACCCAGGGACCCACAGCACCCACCCCGTGGCACCCCACAGTGACCCACAGCACCCGTGACCCACAGCACCTGCCCCACGGCCACCCACAGCACCCCTCGGTGACCCACAGCCCCCACCCCACGGCGCCCCTGCGCCCAGCCCCCCGTGGCCCCCCCGTACCGGGTGCTGGCGCAGCAGCAGGGGCAGGAGGGTGAGCAGCCGCCCGTCGCCCACCACCCACCAGACGTCCAGGGTCCCCCCCGGCGCCCCCGCGCCCAGCGGCCCCTTGGCCACCAGCAGCGCCCGGCCACCGGCCCCCGCCACCCGCAGCAGTTCTGGGGGGACAGTGAGGGGAGGGGGGGAGGGTGGCCCCACCGCTGGGGGGTTCCCATCCCCCCAGGACCCCCATGTCCCCCCCCGTGTCCCCACACACGCCCCCCAAGTCCCCACATCCCTCCATCTCCTCCCTGTCCCCCCACATCCCCCCCACATCCCCCCCACATCCCCAAGCTCCCCCATATGTCCCCAACCCCCGTCACCCACATCCCTTCCTGCCCCCCATGTCCCCCCCTACACCCCCTCCTGCCCCCAACCCATGTTCCCCCACATCCTCTTTTGCCCCCCCACATCCCCTCCTGCCACCCATACCCCCCCTACACCCCATCCTACCCCCATTTCCTCATGCCCCCCATATCCCCCCCACATCCCCTCCTGCCCCCCATATCCCCCCCACACCCCCTCCTGCCCCCCATATTCCTCCCCATGCCCTCCTGCCCCCACAACCCCCTGCCCCCTGTCCCCCCCCGTCCCCCCCGTGCCCCCATACCGACGAATCTCCGGGCGGCGGCGGGGTCGTGGCGCCGGCGCCAGCCGTGGGGCCAGCCCATCAGCACGGCGTTGGGGCGCAGGGCCCCCAGCCCGCAGCCCTGCACCAGCGCCGCCAGCCCCGGCCCCCGCCCCGGTGCCACCAGCACCTGCACGAAGCCCCGCGCCCCCGCCCCCGCCAGCCCCGCCCGCAGCGCCTGGGGGGACGGGGGGGGGTGGTCAGGGGGGTGACCCCGGGCAGGGGGACCGTCCCCCCGCTCCCCGAGGGAGCCCCGGCTCCGGGCAGACAAATCCACAGGGACCCACTGGACCCCGGGGACCCAGTTCTAGAGGGACCCGGTTCTATAAGGGCCCAGTTCTATAGGGCCCCCCCATTCCCATAGAGCCGCTTCCATAGGGATCCAACTCTATAAACACCCAGTTATACACGAACCCAGGCCTACAGGAACCTGGTTCTATAGGGACCCAGTTCTATACGGACCTGCCAGCCCCAGATACCCAGTTCCATATCGACTCCGTTCCACAGGGAACCAGCTGCAGACACCCAGTCCTATACTGACCCAGCCCCATACACACCCACTTCTATAGGGACCCGATTCCACAGGGACCCACAGGCCCCACAGGGACCCAGTTCTATAGAAACCCAGCGCCAGGGACCCAAACCCACAGGGACCCCCCAACCCCTCAGTCACCCCAGCCCCTATAGCCACCCCTATAGCCGCCCCCACAGCCCCCCAGCCCCTATAGCCGCCCCTACAGCCCCCCAGCCCCTATAGCCGCCCCCACAGCCCCCCAGCCCCTATAGCCGCCCCTACAACCCCCCAGCCCCTATAGCCGCCCCTATAGCCGCCCCTACAGCCCCCTCACCTGCTCGGCGGCGCGGGCGCGGGGCTGGTCCTGGGGCAGCTCCCCGGGGATGACGGAGCCGACGACCGTCAGCCCCTTCCCCGCCTGCAGCTGGGCGGCCAGGGCCAGCAGCTGGGGCTGCGTCGCCCGCAGCTCCTCGTCCAGCTTCAGCAGCACCAGCAGCTGCGGCCTGCGCGGGGCGGGGGGGCACAGCCGTGTGCGGCGGGACCCCGGGGACACCCCCGTGCCCAGGGGACGCCCCCCGACCCCCGGCGCTCACCTCCAGCTGGGTGCGGGCGGCCGCCCGTCCTCCAGCCGCAGCAGGGCGAAGCGGGCGGCGCTGAGCGACAGCCCCCGCAGACCCTCGCCCCACTCGCTCTGCGCCCTGCGGGCAGGGGAGGGCGATGGGCACCCCGAGACCGGGGCGGGGGACCCCGAGACCGGGGCGGGGACCCCCCCACGCTCACCCGCGGTACTCCAGGTACTTGTAGGCGGTGGCGCCGATGCCCAGGGCCAGGAGGGCGCAGTACCAGCAGGTCACCAGCATCAGCCCCAGGCACAGCCCGGCCCCCGCCAGCGACACCCCCCTGCGGGCGTGGCGGGGGGGGTCAGGGCAGCGCTTGGGGGGCGCTGGGGGGCCCGCGGGGCGCCCGTGGGGGTCTCACCAGTGGTAGAGGCGGCAGCGGGGGCTCCAGCCGGGGGTGGGCAGCAGCCCCTGCGCGGCGCAGGCCAGGTTGAGCCCCAGGTAGGACGTCAGCCAGAACCTGGGGGGACACGGGGAGGGAGGGGGACACGCGTCACGGGGCGCGGCGACATCACGGGGCGCGTCGCCGGCGTCGGGGCGTGTCACCGCACACGGAGAGGACGGGCGCCAGCAGGTCCAGGGAGCCCAGCAGCACGCCCAGCTCGGCCACCGCCGCCGTCGCCGCCAGCGGCCACAGTCGCCCCCGGCCCAGCGCCTGCGGGGACAGAGGGGGCCGTCAGGCTCCACGGGGTGTCACGGGGGGTTGTGGGGCAGTGTGGGGTGCCGTGGGGTGCTGTGGGGCACCGAGGGGTGTCACGGGGTGCCGTGGGGTGCTGGGAGGTGCACTCACGTGGGGCAGGGGCAGGGCGCGGGTCCGGGCCAGCCCCCGCAGCAGCCGGCTGCCCCCCAGCAGCGCCTGCAGCCCGGCCCCCCCCGCCGACAGCAGCGCCCCGGCCAGCGGCACCCAGGGGGAGGGCCACGAGGCCGCCCCCGCCACCGGCGTCCCCCGCAGAGACCCGCCGAACCTGGGGGGACGGGGGCATCACTGGGGAACCCCCCAGGGACACGCGGGAGCATCCCAGGGGTACCTGAGATGCCCTGGGGATGTCACTGGGACACCAGGGACCACCCCAGGGACACTGGGGACGCCCCGGGGACATTGGGGACCCCCCGGGGACACTGGGGACCCCTCGGGGACACCACTGGGACATTAGTGACCCCCCGGGGACACTGGGGACCCCCTGGGGACACCGCTGGGACATTAGGGACCCCCTGGGGACACTGGGGACCCCCCAGGGACACCACTGGGACATTAGGAACCCCCTGGGGACACTGCTGGGATATTAGGGACCCCCCCGGAGACACTGGGGACCCCCCGGGGACACCGCTGGGACATTAGGGACCCCCCGGGGACACTGGGGACCCCCCGGGGACACCGCTGGGACATTAGGGACCCCCTGGGGACACTGGGGACCCCCCGGGGACACCGCTGGGACATTAGGGACCCCCCGGGGACACTCACTTGTCACGCAGCAGCTGCCCCTCGACGGAGGCCCCCAGCAGCAGGGCCGCGCTCAGGTCTGTGCTGTCAAGGAAACGCCCCCCCAAAAACCGGCACCCCCACCCCAAAACGAGGTGACACCGCCCCCGGTGACCCCCCTCCCACAGGGTACGCCCCATCCACGGGGGCTGCTGCCCCCCAAAACCCCTCAGGGTGCCCCAAAACAGCCTCCCCCTCCAGGCACTGCCCTTCCCTGAGGGCAGATGTAAGTCTCGGGGTTCCCCCCCGCCCCCACGGTTCGGGGTCCCCCCGTCGGCCGCGGGGCGGATGCAGCCCAGGGCGGTGGCCAGGGCGGCCCCCAGGCTCCCGGCAGGGACGGAGCGGGCGGCGTCGCGCAGCTCCCCGCAGCGGCTGCAGCCCCACAGCACCCCTGCGCCGCACCCCGCGTCCACTCCCGCACGCCCGCGGCCCCCCCAGCCTCTGTCCCGGGGGTCCCGCCCGCGGCCCCCCAGGACCCACCCCACGTTTGGGGCCCCCCCACGCACACGGCCCCTCCCGGATGCCGGGGTCCCCCTCCCCACCACCTGGGTCCCCCCTGGACCCCTGGGCCCCCCCCCCACCCCCCCAAAGCTGGTGTGTCCCCCCCCGGACACCCCCCGAGGATGGGACCCCCCCAGGATGTCTGGGCCCTCCCCCGAGGCCCGGGTCCCCCCCCCAGACACCAGGGTGTCCCCCAAGGCTAGAGTGCCCCCAGGACACCTGGATGTCCCCCCCCCGAGGCTGGGGTTCCCCCCCGGACACTGGGGTCCCCCCCCAGGACACCACGGACCCCCCAAGGCCGGGATCCCCCCCCCCCCCCCACCCCGGGGTCCCCGCACTCACCCGAGGCGGTGGGCAGGCTCAGCCCCAGCAGCACCCCGAAGGAGGAGTCGTCGTCCTCGTCCCCCCCCAGCCCTGGCTCGGGGGGGCGGGGCCACAGGTTCTCTGCGGGGCGGGGTGCAGGGTGGGGCGCAGGGTGGGGCACCCCCCAGCTTCCCAAAACCTTGAGGCGTGCCCCCACCCCGTGGCCCCCCGCGGCCTCGTCGCAGCCAAACGTGCCCCCCCGCAGCCCCCCCCGGGACTCACGCGCCAGCAGACGGGTGCTGGGCCCCGGGACGGCCGGCCGAGCCCCCCGGGTGCCGTTGTCCCCCGCGCCGTGGGGCCGGGCCGTGGGGCAGGGCTGCAGGTGGCCGCCGGGCTGGTCGGGCAGGCAGAGCCTGCGAGGGGCGCAGAAAGGCGTCAGCGCCTCATTAGCATGTGCTTTGCATATTGGGGCGGGGCGGGGGGCGCGACTCACCCGTGCGGGGCCCCCCCGGGCAGGGCGGCGCGCAGGGCCCCCGCCTGCAGCCCCAGCAGGGCCAGCGCCAGCCCGGCGGGGCCCAGGGGGGCGGCGCGGGCGGCGGGGGGGGCGGCGGCCCCCAGCCCCAGGAGCCCCAGGAGCCCCGCCCCGTAGCCACGGCCGTTGTTGAGGCGGCGCCCGCGGCCCCGCCCCGGCAGGACGGCGGCCTGGGGGGGCCACGTACACCTGGGGAGAGCGTCAGGGGCCGGGACACGGACACGCCCCTTCCCGGTGGCCACGCCCCCAACGCCCCCCCCCCCGGCGGGGGAAGCCCCACCCCCTCCATCAGGCCCCTCCCACCACCCCAGGAAGCCACGCCCACTCCCCCTGTACCCACGCCCACAAGACCCCACCCACTCCCCTGTAGCCACGCCCCCAGCACACTGCTCCGCCCCACAAGGCCCAACCCACTCCCATAGCCCCACCCCACCACAAAGCCCCACCCACCCCTTCCCGTAGCCACGCCCCAACTATCCCCTGCCACCCCGAGGCCCCGCCCACTCCCCTATAGCCACGCCCCAGCACAATACTCAGTCCCCACGAGGCCCCACCCACTCCCCTGTAGCCACGCCTCCAGCACGAGGCCACACCCATTCCCCCATAGCCACGCCCCCAGCACACTGCTCGCCCCGAGGCCCCGCCCACTCCCCTGTAGCCCCGCGCCCATCATGATGCTCCACCCCGAGGCCACGCTCACTCCCATACCCCCACTAGGCCCCGCCCACCCCTCCCATAGCCCCGCCCCCCTCCCCAGGCCCCGCCCCCGTCCCCGACCCACCAGCAGGATCTCGGCAGCCCCCAGGGCGGCGGCGGCGGCGGCGAAGGCGGCGCTGAGGAAGGCGCAGAGCCCCACGGCCCCCCCCCGCCTCGGGGCCCAGCGCCCCCGACAGCAGCCCCAGGGGGCAGCCCCCTGCCACGCCCACCGTGACGTCAGCGGGGGGGCGGGGCAGGGAGACACCCCGCCCCCCACCCCCATCGCCCCCCCCACGCGCTCACCGGGGTCGAGGCCGTTGGTGGCGACGGCGCTGAGGGACACGGCGGTCAGCACGGTCTGGGGGGGATGTGACCTCTGACCCCCACGGCGGCTGCGGGGCCTCCCCCCCTCCAGACGTGCCCCCCGCCCCCCCGCTCCCGCAGCCCCCCCAGCCCCGTCCCCACTCACGCAGGCGCCCAGCAGCAGCGCGATGGCCGAGGCCTGCAGGACCCCCCCGGCGCCGACCACCCAGGGCAGGCGCAGCACCAGCACCAGCCCCAGCAGCGTCTGCAGGGAGGGGGCGGCCACCCCCCGCAGCGTCCCCAGCACCCGCCGCTGCGGGAGGAGGGGGGCGTCACGGGGGGCAGGGGGGGACAGTCCCCGCCCGCAGACCCGCCTCCCCCTCCCCGCACACCAGGGTCCCCCCCAAACCCCCGGGTCTGTCCCCCCCGACACCAGGACCCCCCCGAACTCTTGGATTCCCCCCAAACTCCTGAGTCCCCCCCAAACCCCTGGGTCTGCCCCCAACACCAGGGTTCCCCCTCCCAAATTCTTGGGTCCCCCCCAAACCCCTGGGGTCCCACCCCAAATGCTGGGGATCCCCCCTCCCAGACACCAGAGTCCCCCCCAAACCCGTGGGTCCCCCCCCTCACCGGGGCGCGGCCGTCGTCGCTGTCGGGGCTGAGGGCGCTGTACGGGGCGATGCGGCGCAGGAGGGCGGGGACGCGGGGGCGGGTGGCCAGCTCCTCCTGCGGGGACGGGGCCGCTAACGAGGGGCCGCTAACGAGGGGGGGGCTAACGAGGGGGGGGGCTAACGAGGGGCGGCAGCCTCACCTCGAAGAGCGCCAGGTTGCGGTCGCAGGCCAGGCTGGACTCGGGGGGGGCGGGGCATGCCGAGGCCCCGCCCCCATGGGTGGCCCCGCCCCTGCCGGGGGCGTGGCCGCGCGGAGGGGGCGTGGCCTCGTCGCTGGGGCTGGGGCTGGTGTCAGAGGGGGGGGGCCGGGAGCTGGAGGGGGAGGGCGGCTCGGGGCTGCTCTCCGACGGCTCCGCCCCCTCCCGCCAGGGCCGCGCCCCCAGCCCCGCCCCCGACATGGCGACGAGGTCAGCGATGACGTCAGCAGGACCTGAGGTTTGGGGGAAATACGGGCGGTTGGGGGGCAAACGAGAGTTTGGGCGGGAAAACGGCTTGGGGAAAATTGGTGGGGATAAACCCCTGTTTGTAGAAAGAAACAGTTTTGAGAGGAAACGGGCATTTGGGGGATTGGCCTTTTTGGTTTTTATGGGCAAAAGCGTTTTGAGGAGAAATCATAACTTTGAGAGAAAAAATAATCATCGTAGGGCAGAAACATTTTGGGGGGAGAAGTTGCCATTTTGGGAACAAGTGGCCCGTTTCTGTGGGGAAATGGCCACACCTTGGTGGGAAAAGATCAATTTTAGGGACAGAAACGGCCATTTTTGGTGACAGACGCCGCTGCCGCGTCAGCACGGGGCCTGTCGCTTTGGGGAGAAAAAGGGCACTTTGGGGAAGAAGAAAAGCTTTGAAAACAAAAAATCAATTTATGGCAAAACAAAAGTAATTTGTGGGGAAAAAACGTCATTTGAGGGGAGACACGGGGAGACTTTGTGGCAGGAACCAACACTTTGCGCCAAAATCCACCATTTTAGTCCAAAATCTGTCACTTTGAGGGGAAAACAAGTAACTTGGGGGGAGGGAACCCACCGCTCGATAAAATCCCGCTGCAGGGAAACGCCCCCCTCACCGCAGAGAAAACGGAACCTTGAACAAAAAATGTCATTTTTGGAGAAAAACAGCCACTTTGTAGCAGAAATGGAAAGTTTGCTGCAGAAACTACCAATTCAGTGCAGAATGGGCCAATCTGGGGA